>NC_056626.2:13533360-13783360 GCF_002870075.4 Lactuca sativa
CTTCAAGAACTGACTGGAAATCGTAGCTCTCAAAAGCTTATGTCGAACTCTGAACTTGTAGATGAACTCTAACCTTTGTCAATGACTTGTCCATTAGATAAGTGATCATATATTCCTCCATTCTAGATATCATATGGACTGAGACATGGATTATAATCATTCTCTCTGTCCATTTGTTGTTTCCCGATTTCTGATTTATGACGACTGACTAATTGAACAAATCAAATCAGTCTAGGCTCGGCCGCGCACTTACTTTTGTCATCACTAAATCATCAAGGGGCCCATAGATATCGCTTTTATCCCAAAGTTAAAAGGAATGGATAAACTTCGACTCATATGCTTATACTAACTATTTGTTGAATCATACACAAAGTCACGTTTTATAACATCGAGTTACCAATGCGTTTACGTGCAATCAATGTATAATCAACTCATAGTCAACAACTCATATCTCTAGGTTTGAAGAATATAAGATATTATCGTCTCATGATTCACTCGTGATAAAACCCATGAAGTGAATCCAAATGAGCGTGGGTTGAATCCAATACTCAGCCCTTATGAGTACTCATGAATGTTGTAGCAACTACTGTATTGTCTAAAGCACTTTAGACAAATCATACAAGCCAAATTCATGACAGTCTTGATTCATATCTACTTCCAACATATGACCGAATGTGGATGGTTTGAATAACTTGGTCATTCGGGAGAATGACCTAGTTGTTCTGGAAGTCAAAACATGCAAAGTGAGACACAAAATAATACTAGTCCTATATGGCCTCAACACTTTGAGCGTAAATAAAACACCTTTTATCTAAGCACCATATTGATCACTCATTATTCTTGTTTCGATTAATCAACTTAATACTTGAATTGAAACAGTAGTGATGCCATGCTCCAAGCATGCATACTATGTTTCTCTAAACAATAGCTATGCCATACTCCAAGTATGCACACTATGTTTACATATGGTCATCTCTTTGTGAAATGTATATCAATTGAACATGACTTCAATGATTCTCATTTCACAATCCCAATCCTTATTGTAAATGTAAGAATACCAAGTTCTTATCATTTACCGTAATCTATGCAATGATCCTCTTATAATGATATTCACACAAGTCACAAAGACTTGGCAACAAACATCACAAAGTATTCCAATGGAAAGAAATTCCATGGAGATGAAGTCTCAAATTCAAAGTACATTCCTTTGAACAAGAGTTGCCTCTTTCCAAAATATTGATCAATACGATCCTTACTCTATACTTCCAATTGTCCATGAGTAAACAAACTTTGGAAAACCCCAAATTGTTCTCGACAATTGCTTAATCATCTTAGTCATATCCAGTTCTAATCCCTTTTCCCTTCTTAACGCTCTAAGCATTAGGAAAATTTAGAATGGATGAATATTATAACACATCCAATCGATCCTATATCCGAAGCATATGGGATATGATTCATGCTATAAAATTTTAATTTGCCATGTTCTCATAATTCGAACTATGAAGAGGGATGCCGTAATCATAATCGAATTTTGAGAAAGCAACATATATAGAAATTCCTTATGTTGAACCATTCCAACATAACATTCATATATATTCTTGACTAAAGTTGATTAAAATCTCAATCTAAGCTTGTAGAATTGGAATGAAGTATAAATTTCTCTCCCTTAATTATAGTAAAACAACTTTTTCAAAGCGAGTTGAAACTTTTGTTTTCTATAATTAACATTGCTAACTTGCAACATAATCATCATGCTCCCACTAGCATAATGATTATTATCTAACTAGCATAACACTTTATGCTCCCACTAGCTTTGACATGTACCTAGAAATCAGTCAGATTTCTGATACTAGATTGCCTTGATAAGACTTTATCAAATCATACACCTGGAGTCTAACCCTTTCCTTAGATAGCTCACATGTGAGTCTAAACCTTTGCCATTCTCATTAGTTAGTGTGTCAGTTAACCACACACGCTCCACTAACGACATGAGAATGCAAACTTCACACTTACTATCCACTTAAATCTACTTAGTGAAAGAGTTTCCTCACTATCATTTTAATGAATCGGAGAGAAACCTTATGACACTTAGATTTAATGGTGTATGTGTTCTTATCCATGTGAATTGTCAAAACCATAGTCATAAGACAAGGATAATGACAAATCCAAACTCATATGGACTGAACTCAATCTAATTTCTTGCCACCTGGCAGCTCAAGGACCTGCCATTGCTTCCAAGTTGTTATGCAACCAGTTGAGAACTCTTAGAACTCCAATGCAAAACCAAATTTAACTGGAATGGGCACAGAATATGTCAACACGATAGGTTACAAACCTCAAGTCGTGGTCTAGTGATTAACAAAACTCTTGATTAGTTCTTGAATCATCTTAAGATCCTTTTAAGACTCCCACTGACCTCTTGACATATAAGATTCTCTTTGTCAAGAACCAGTCCTTGACAAAAAACGAATATTCAAGAGTTAGTGCAGATTCTTATCAAGTTAAACACTTCTCACAATTGGTCTTAGTTGGTCTTTGTTTTATCCAAAACATCACAACTTACCAATTTCAAATGTACAAGAGTAAGAACACATTTTACTCTACATTTAACAAGTGTTTTAAACCTTTCTTAAGATTATGTCACTCAAGGCTTAATCTTGGAGTATGACTCTAAGATTTAATTTTGGAACGAAGTATAATTTATCTTTCGATCTAACCATTTCAATAATTCACGATTCCTCTCTTTAGCCAAACAAAATGAACTAAGGTGTTCTTAGAGGATCAATTGTGACATGGTTTCTTAATCACTAAGATAATCATAAAACAAGATACTCAAGTACTCTCCCATCTCTTTAGATTAGAGAAACTTTTATCTTTCTACCTTATTTGATTCTTCTTACTCATTATGTTTATCATTGAAACTTCTCCAATGATCCAGAACTATACTTAAACTTGTAAGTATAACCACATTTACTAAACTTTAGTAAATCATAATGAATAATCTTATCAACTTTGTGGTTGACCTGATCAACACACACCCAAGTGTATCCGATCCCTTTGTCCTTCACTTGATTCACATATACATGTGAACAAGGAATTAGACTTAATTTCCCAAATATATAAAAAATTCTCATGATCATACAATACAAGTTGCATGATTCCAAGTTTCTATCCAACTGAAACTTGGGTGATGAGAATCTTTCCTTATTTGGTAAATTATGACACTTCCACTAATGAAAGAATCAAATCCATTTACCCATATTGCTTATCAGTGGAAACATATAATCAACAATTTTTCACAAATGCGATTGTAAGGATACTTAAAATAAATAAAATCAAAACCATTTTTCTTTTTATTTTAAAACTTTGCGGAAAAATTTATCCTTACAATCCATATGGAAAACTTGTTGTTATCTATTCCTAAGAAATATATCATAACTCTTAAGTAACAACTCAAAATTCTGATCACCGAACCATCCGATCGAAATCCATCTTCGCGATCAGAATCAGTATATACTTCCTTTAAGTTTCTTCACCTTTTCTTTGATTCTTAAAACATCAACATGTGACCTCGTCACATTATGCAATAAGAATCTCATAATAGAAACTTAATAGAGTTAGACAATGGACTTTACCTGAAGTAGAGTCAAACCTATTGACTTTACCATCCTTAAGATGTTTCAGGTAAATTTAGCAGCTTCACAACCAATGTCTTTCCTTTGGCAACAGAATTGTATGGACCTTTTGGAAATGGTACATGGGACTATCACAGACTTAACCTTTCTCTTTACCATTTGGTCAACCGAGTTGACTATGGCCGATCCCTTTCCATTGGGAAGAGAAAGTTTTTTCCTGGACCTCCAATGTCACCATTTTCAATGTCCAAATAGGTTTGGAAAGTAGATCTTCCAATCCAATTAGCTTTACTAATGCTCCAAATCATTGCTGATTTAGCATCATCAAGCAAATAGGTAAGATCATTAAGGGTCTTGCCGCGACCTGTCATCAGGGAGTGACTGAAGAACCAAGTCAGCAGCCAGCTACCTCGAGACTTCGACACCCGACTCTCCCGACTTGTCAATATGTGGCTTAATCCCCAAGATCTAAGCACATATAGAATTTGCTTGCCAATAGGGATTGAGTGACTTAGGACTTATCAAGTCTTCAAACTTGTGGGATAGGGATATTTATTGGAGGAGGTGGATGAAGTAAAGTATGATTTCTAGTCCCACAAATGCGCAACAAAGGGATTGATCTTTCACCTTGATTGCCATTTGGGATATCATCTTCATTAGGAAGCTTGTTCCTAAAGATTTGGGAAGACCATAGCTGTCTAAACTAGACATCTATAATGGGAGAAATTCAAGTTAGTTGATTTAAAGTCCTTAATATAACACCCAATATGAAATATTAAGGCTAGGACCCAACAACCTATTTATAACTGGAAGAGGGATGTCGTAATCCAAATTATAAAATAGTTGAAGGTAGGTAAATGATGATTTACCAATTTCCACCATGAAAATGAAATATTTTATTATTAGGTTTTATTAGTTTTGAAACTCCTAGATCTTTTGAGATACATTGAACTTTTGAATGGCATGTTTGAATCTCGATTGTGCCCTCTCAAATTTGTGACTGGGATGCCGAGGATCACAAACAAGGTGTGAATAACCATACAAATTGACTTGGTACCCTTAACAATATTACCTAATCGATGTGCCGGTTAACCACACACGCTCCACCAATCTATAATAAATTCAAGCTACCCTTTGCCACTCTTACTAGTCCATGTTAGTGTGCCGGTTAACCACACACGCTCCACTAACGACTTGGTAAGGTACAAAGTGTAATTTTATGGACTAGCACCTTTTCACATTTTCCTAAGTAACTAAGATTGAGAATTTATAAGTGTTTAGTTACTTAGTATTTTTCATTATACTTTTAATGAAGGGAGAATTATAGTCCATTCCTACCCGTTCGGCTAACGACCCTCCACCAGTCAAGGAAGCGGTGGGTGAGAGTGGACACCCATTAAACTGCTATTTTATAGGCAGTAACCTTATACCCCCCCCCCTTATAGACCGGCTTCGTGAATGAGGTCTACTAACGGTAAGATTGACTTCCTCTTATACATATCTATATAATTAAAATTATAATAATAGTATAAGGGTTGAATTTTAAAACTTTTAAAATTTTAATGTTCAATTTGGAATTAAAGTATACATGAGGAGTAACTTTTCAAATTCCAAAACTTGAGGGCAAGTTTTGAAACTATTTCAAGACTCTTTAATTCATAACTTATGAGTTTAATGGTTCATTAAAATGAAGACTCTTCATTTTAATGTAACCCCTTATTCTTTAAAAACACTTTAAAGAAGTGTCTCTCCAACATCCATAACTTGAGGACAAGTTATGGAGTCATTAAACTATTTAATGGAAAAAAACTCTTACATTTTATGTAACCTACAAAACTTTTATGAGTTTTTAATATTCATAAATATGACTTTTCACATAACTTGAAGACAAGTTACAAAAACATATTTTATGAACTTCTTTTAGACTAATATGGATTGAAAACAACTAAAATGTAACATCCCGAAATAGCGAGAGTAGAGTTGAAGGGCCGAAAGTGTTAATTGGGAAAGAGTGACTCGGCGAGTCCATGGATGGACTCGGCGAGTAGAGTCGCGGCTTGACCGCGTGTTAAGTAGCCGACTCGGCGAGTCGATGAGTTGGACTCGGCGAGTAGGCGCTGGGTGGAGAAAACCCTAATTCTCGGGGTTGAGCCCTATATAAGGAACATTATGTTCCTTCCCCAGCCTCTTTACTTCCTTCTTGAGTGCTAGAAACCCTAAATCGCAGAGGAGATCCATTGTTGAGTGGATTGAAGCTTGGAGAAGTAATCTTTGAAGGAATTTGTGGGAATTGAAGGCTTGGGGCAAGGGGCTTTGCTTGGAATCAACTTCATTTCAGTTGGGGGCGTCCATTGGAGGTAATATCTCGTTCTTGGTCTGATTGTATGTTGTTTCTTCATTTTGGGGTTTGTGGGATCATGTTTAAGGTTGTAAATGGATGTCTAGAGGGTAGATCTGAGGTTGCTACCTCAGATCTGGAAGGGAGGAGAAGCAGAGAGCATGAAAGTCCCTGTGTTGGAGTGTTTAGTGAGGCTTGCAAGTCCCAAACCCTAGTTATGAGTGAATATGGCCTAGATCTCTATGGATTCACGTAAAGATTGCCACTTTACGTGATGGATGAGTTGTAGGAGGTTGGATCTATGTTTTGGATCATTTGCATGGCCTGGAATGCTTCTGAATGGATTCAGATTGGTGGTACTCGGCGAGTCACATGGGTGAACTCGACGAGTTGCTTGAAGATGAGCTGGGACTCGACGAGTTGGAAGAACAACTCGGCGAGTCGGATGAAGATAGCCTTGAACTCGGCGAGTTGTATGAACAACTCGGCGAGTATGTTGATGATAGCCTTGGACTCGGCGAGTCTGTTCTTGGACTTGGCGAGTCTTGTCGAAGAGTTCCGATATTCTCTGGTTGAGTCGAGAATCGGTGAGTCAAGGGATGACTCGGTGAGTTGTGTGCGAGTGGTCTCTGAGTTGTTGGACTCGGCGAGTCTCGGGGTGACTCGGCGAGTTAGGTCGCGGATGGAGTGAAGTCTGAGCATGGGAACTCGGCGAGTCATAGGGTTGACTCGGCGAGTAGGGTCAGTCAGGAGTTGACTTTGACCTTGTCTTTGCCCAAGGGTTGACCAATGGTGTCCAGGGGCATTTTGGTAATTATTGTTTGTTGTTTTGAGTTCAGCGCATTGGTGGTTGACCAGTGGTGGAGATCGTATCAGTGATCGGAGTAGCTTGGATTATCTGTTCAGTCGGCAGCTTCGAGGTGAGTTATCCTCACTATATCAACGGGGTCTAAGGCACCAAGGCCGACCCTTATCGGATTGAGATCCGGGTAGTTGTTTTTATGTTGCTGTTTTATCATGTTTGCATCCTGTGAGTTAGGATGGTATATGCTAGAGACCTGATTGAGATCGGTATCCAAAGAGTTAGAGAGATGCTATGTTAGTGACCTGTTAGGTCGGTATCCTGGCGAGGATAGTGACATGTTATGTGATTTGTTGATCTGCTTGTTATCTGTGAATTGTTAGATGATTGTATGTATATGTGCCCATGGATGTATGGACTGGAGTTGGGTTGAGGCGGGTCCTGCTGTGTGCAGTAGGCCAAGATACCCAGGGCGGACCGGTTGTCCCGTAGGCCCAGCGAGCGGTCCGGATAGGCTGTAGGTCCCGGTAGGGGCGAACCAGACGTGCCGAAGGCTCGGAGAGTGGACCAGACAGACTGAAGGCCCGGTGCGGGCGGACCAGTCATACTGTAGACTCGGAGAGTGGACCAGACAGACTGAAGGCCCGGTGCGGGCGGACCAGTCATACTGTAGACTCGGAGAGTGGACCAGACAGACTGAAGGCCCGGTGCGGGCGGACCAGTCATACTGTAGACTCGGAGAGTGGACCAGACAGACTGAAGGCCCGGTGCGGGCGGACCAGTCATACTGTAGACTCAGAGGGTGGACCAGGTGGACTGTTGGCCGGTGCGGCGGACCAGTCACACAGTAGACCCGGAGAGCATGGCTGTTCTATGATCGGATATGTTATGGCATGTTATGCGTGTATGGTATTTGTGGTTGGTATTTTGGGGGTATCTCACTAAGCTTTCGGGCTTACAGTTGTGGTTTCATGTTTTTCAGGTTCTTCAGGAGATCGTGGTAAGGCGAAGGCGTGATCGTACCGCTCCTCGTAATTTTATGGTGTTATGATTCTGGGAATACGATAAATATTTTGAATTGAAAACCTTTTTGTAAAGAATTATTGGAATTGAGATGTTTTTGAAAAATTTAAAATTCGTTGTGTTTTTCGGTTGTTACATAAAACATAATTTTTTTCATTATCAATCTAAACTAACTCATAAATCAAGGAAACATAAAATTCTTGAAAAATTCATAACTTGAGGATAAGTTATGAACTCCATACATTTTTCAACAAGATCATGAATTATATCACCAAACAATTTGCACACAATTCCTATGATCTAGCAAAACTCATAAGCATGATCATTCATAATCAACAATTTTCAAGAATAAAATGAACACATATAAACTTGAAACTTTTATTATAGCATTGAAATTGGTTTAACATAATCATTACCACATTCAAAACAAGTTTTATAAGCCCAAAACAGCCAAAGGTAATGATTCTAGACCAATTCCAACACCAAAACTCGAAAATATGCTGTCTGGGGGTCCAACTCGTCAAGTGCATGAACAAAATCGGCGTGTTGGATGCATTTTGCCTTGGACTCGTCGAGTCCCTTCATGGACTCGGCGAGTCTGCTGGGCAGACAGCACCAAAAGTCAATTTTTAAGCAGTTTAAGCAAGTACAACAAGAAAACAAGCCTAGGCTCTGATACCACTGTTGGGTTTTGAGCAATCTAACACTCCTAAGTGTACATGCAACCCTAAATCCCTTGGATCTATGTTTTCTCTATTATACATGCAAATATCAACTTTCCAAGGTATTGTTCTATTCTAGCATACAAAACTTTGAATAACACAAGTTAGAATAACATACCTTTTGTTGGTGCTTGTCTTCATGAAGCTTGAGTGCCTAGTGCCCCAAGTGTGACACCTCAAATGGTTCACACAACACCATAAGCACTTGGAATAACTTAAAGAGAAATTAGAACACTTCAAGAATCGGCTTGCCCTCCATGCATCTCTAGTGGCCGATTTCTCACATCAATAAGATGCTTATATAGTTGTTACAATTAGGGTAAACCCTAATTGTCATGGCTTTCCATTTCCTTGGATCCATGGGTTCAAATACACCATGGAGCATCCATGGAGCATCCAATGGGTTTGAGCCCAACTTGATAATCCATGGAGCATTAGCCCACTATATAAGTATGGATGATTTACACAATCAACCCATATATTTAATTAGTCTTCTTTTGATCACATAATTAATTCTAAATCAATTATTGATCAATACTAATTAAATAATCTTATTAATATATTAGAACTTATAATATATTAATAAACCTTAAGTGTTATTTCTCTCATTTTAGTCTATCCAAGTGCATGATGCCATGCAACCCAAATGCACCATGTCGGGTCGGGTCAAGTCTTACCAATTATAGTTATGGTCTTAGACATTAATCCAACACATCACTCTCATGAACTCGAAGTTGATGGTACCCTGATCTAAGGTCTATCTTCGAGAAATAGCTGGCTCCCTGAATTTGGTCGAAGAGGTCATCTAGTCGAGGAAGAGGATAACGGTTTTTGACAGTCAACTTGTTCAGCTCACGGTAGTCTATACACATCCGAAAGGATCCATCTTTCTTCTTTACAAACAATATCGGGGTTCCCTAGGGTGAGGAACTCAGTCTGATGAACTCTTTGCTGAGTAGCTCATTGAGCTGGCTGGATAACTCATGCATTTCTGTTGGCACTAATCGATACAGAGATTTGGCCACAAGATTTGCTCCGGGAATTAGGTCGATGCGAAACTCAACTTGACGTTCGGGAGGAATTCCCGGGAGCTCTTCGGGAAAGACATCAGGAAAGTTGCAGACTTTGGGGATGCTCTCGAGGTCTTTAACTTCCTGTTTCTCGTTGATTACATGAGCTAGGAATGCGTAACACTCCTTTCACAGAAGCTTTTGAGCTTTGATGCATGAAATGATGCGAAGATTGGAACTAAGTTTATCTTCGTAGATAATGAGAGTCTGACCAGAGGGGAGATTGAGACGGATGGCTTTCTTGTAACAAAAGATATCAGCATGATTGGGACTCAACCAATCCATGCCAATGATAACATCAAAGCTCTTTATGGAAACTGGCATTAGGTCAATGGGAAAGGAATGATCATTCAGGGTAAGGGTACAGTCTATGAATATATCGCTAGCATTCTCTTTCTCACCGTTAGCCATCTCGACGGTAAACGTTTCGGTTAATGATTGGGGATTATGTTTAAGAAGACGTTTGAATGAATGGCTAACAAAATTTCATTCAGCACCAGAATCAAAAAGGATGCAAGCATAAGAGTTGTCGAGAAGGAACGTACCCGAGACAACGGTGGGATCGGCGACTACCTCATCTCATCCCATAGTTAAAACTCTCCCGGTATTGCCAGTTGTTGCTGCCTTGGGGCAGTTTCTCTTGAAATGCCCGACTTCACCACAACCGTAGGAAGCCTGACCGACACCCACTCCGGAAGCTTGATTGGTTGATTGGATTGGTGCTTTGCAGAATCGAATCGTATGCCCCTTTTTACCATAGCTGGAGCATGACAGTTCACGACATGGACCGGGGTTATGGTGGAAGTTACACTTGTCACATCGAGGAAGGGTACCAGCATACCTACTGGTAGGTGCTTGAGCTGTAGAAGCGAAGGCAGAAATAGCAGCAGGAGTAGTAGCAGCGTGGACTGCTACAGTGTAACAGCCCGGAATTTCAGGTATTTCTCTAAATTATTTTTGGGGCTCATTTGGGAGGGGACTCGGCGAGTTGGTGCATGACTCGCCGAGTAGGGCCATGGTCTTGGTCGCAGTCGCAAATACGCGACTGGACTCGACGAGTCCAAATAGGGACTCGGCGAGTAGACGCTGGTTCAGCTGAACCCTAGCCGTTTCATTTCTGAATCGTATATAATGATGTTATGGCCGTCATGTCGCGTCTTTTGGCCGATTGAAGATACATTGGGAGTTTGTGGGCATCTGGAGCAATAGTGAGGGCTAAAGGAAGCTTGAAGAGATTGTTAGACAAGGAGGGGCAAGGTGGTGATCAAAGGAATCGAGTGCTGGAGGTTTGGGGACACAGGGAACACGTTTCCAGGTAACCTTCGGATCAAAATCTGTAGCTTTTATGTTGTATGCGAATTTAGGGTTTAGGAAACCCATTTAAGGGATTGTTAGATTGTAGTGATGTTATAAGTGTTTAAAAACCCCCCTGTATTAGTATATGTGAAAGTCCAGGAAGCCCCATATCTATATATTTCGAAATCGTGCGAAATACAGGAGGCAGCGGATTGACTGCATGGCGAGGACTCGCCGAGTCCAGTGATCAGACTCGGCGAGTAGCTTGAAGATTCACTAGGACTCGCCGAGTTGTTCTTCAGACTCGGCGAGTAGCTTGAAGACCTATTGGAACTCGTCGAGTTGTTCTTCAGACTCGGCGAGTAGCTTGAAGATTCACTAGGACTCGCCGAGTCGTTCTTCAGACTCGGCGAGTGGAGTCAGGGTGTCTATACTCGCCGAGTTGCCCTTTGCACTCGACGAGTCTGGTCAAGATTGACCGTTGACCTGTATGTAGCTTAGTAGGGTCAGTTGTCTTGTTTGATAAGATCATTAATAAAGGTATGTGGTATTATAGGGAACCTGCGGATTAGCGGATCGAGTGCGAGTAGCTCGAAGGGTTTATAAGTTGCATACTACGAGGTGAGTCTTCTCACTATACTTCACCCGGAAGGGTTTGACTGTGAGACCGGAAGGTCATATGTGTTATATTCATGCTATGTCTAGAGAGGTAGATGCTTATATGTGATGTATGCTTATACGGGCCGGAAGGCGAGACTCTATGTGATAGAAAGGACGGTATGATGTATGATTTATGTGTTATGTGTATTATGTTACATGTGTTATGTTTTATACTATCGTGGGCCGGAAGGCAAAATACTATGGGCCGGAAGGCAATCTAATACGGGCCGGAAGGCGATATATATTATGGGCCGGAAGGCGATTATATTACGGGCCGGAAGGCAATGTTATGTGGACTGAAAGGTCCGGGCCGGAAGGCGTATGTGGGTAAGTCATATACTGGGGAACTCACTAAGCATTTATGCTTACTAGTTGTGGTTATGTTTTTTTCAGGTACTAGTGATGACCGTGGGAAGGCGCCGACGTGACACGTACACACTGCCGCTGTTGAAGATCCTGAAGATTTATTATTTATACTTTTGAAATAAACTTGGAATAAACCCTTTTGTCGAATAATGATGCTTTGTTTTAAATGAAAAATTTATTTGAAAATTTGAGCTGTTACAATTGGTATCAGAGCCTTGGTTTGAGGGATTCGGGTGTACTTTTGGGTGCAACTGAACTCAGACCGGGGATTTGAGGAAAAATCTTTTTAAATAATAAGGACACAACATTTTATAAATGATAAAGCGGTAAAACAAGGATGGAACAGTGTGTACGTGCAGCCAGCGTCCGAACGGTAAAGATCCCCAGAATACCTTACAATGTTATGTTATGCACTGAATTATGAATTGTTATGCTTATGTTAATGTATGTGTAGGTACTTTCCTTGTGAACTCTATGCCTGCTCTAGTATTATTTGATTCGGGTGCGAGTAGATCGTTTGTATCGTTAGCTTTTAGTCAGCACATCGGCATTAGTCGTGAGCCGTTAAGTCGGCCTTTGAGCGTTTCCATTGCGGCTGAGAGGGTGATTTGTGCTACGGAGGTTCTTCGGGGATGTGTGCTAGAGATCTTCGGGGTCGCGTTTCCGATTGACCTAATTCCTATTGCGATGGGTGACGTCTGTGTCATCGTAGGCATGGACTGGTTGAGCCGATTCAGCGCTGTCATCGACTGCGAGCGTCAGTTGGTGACTATACGAGACCCTAGTGGGGGAGTTCTTACGGTGTACGGCGAGGGTACCCGTTCGAGATCAGCTTTTTGTTCGGCCGCTAGGGCGAGGCAATGCCTACAGCGGGGATGTAACGGCTTTGTGGCGTATGTGATGGATACGCGGGAGAGTTCCGAGAGACCAAAGACATTGAAGGAGGTTCCAGTGGTGCGCGAGTTTCCAGATGTTTTTCCCGAGGATTTGCCGGGAATACCTCCTGGGAGACAAGTGGAGTTTGGTATCGATCTAGTTCCAGGGGCTGCGCCTATTGCGAAGGTGCCTTATCGTCTTGCACCTCCAGAGATGCAAGAATTGTCCTCGCAACTTCAAGAGTTGTTGGGGAAGGGGTTTATTCGGCCGAGTAGCTCGTCGTGGGGAGCACCGATTCTGTTCGTCAAGAAGAAGGATGGTTCACACCGGATGTGTATCGATTACTGGGAGCTAAACAAGGTGACAGTTAAGAACCGCTATCCGTTACCGAGGATCGATGATCTATTTGATCAGTTGCAAGGGGCATCTTGGTTTTCCAAGATTGATTTGAGATCAGGGTACCATCAGGTGAGAGTGCGGGATGAGGACGTCCAGAAGACAGCCTTTAGGACGCGGTATGGGCATTACAAGTTCGTGGTGATGCCTTTTGGGCTCACCAATGCCCCAACAGTGTTCATGGATCTCATGAACAGGGTATGCAGGCCGATGCTGGATCGGTCTGTGATTGTGTTCATCGACGACATTCTGGTATATTCGCGGTCTAGGGAGCAGCATGAGGGACATTTGAGGGAGGTCCTTGAGGTACTGAGGTCGGAGAAGCTATATGCAAAATTCTCCAAATGCGACTTCTGGTTACGGGAAGTTCAATTTCTGGGGCACGTTGTAAATCAGGCAGGGATATTGGTCGATCCGGCCAAGGTGGAAGCGGTGATGAGTTGGGAGGCTCCGAAGTCACCTTCGGAGATCAGGAGTTTCCTTGGGTTGGCGGGGTACTATCGAAGGTTCATTAGGGACTTCTCCAAGATCGCGGTGCCACTTACCAAATTGACCCGAAAGGGTGTTACATTCTCATGGGGACCCGAGCAGCAGACTTCCTTCGAGACACTTCTTCAGAGACTGTGCGAAGCACCAGTACTGGCTCTTCCGGAAGGGATGGAGGACTTTGTCGTATATTGCGACGCATCGATTTCAGGACTGGGTGCAGTGTTGATGCAGAGGGGCCATGTGATAGCCTATGCATCGAGGCAGCTGAAGCCTCACGAAGCGAGATATCCCACGCATGACTTAGAGTTGGGGGCAGTAGTGTTCGCCCTCAAAATTTGGCGTCACTACCTGTACGGGGTTCGTTGTACCATATACACGGACCATAAGAGTTTGAAGTATTTGATGGATCAACCCAACCTAAACATGCGTCAGAGGAGATGGTTAGACGTGGTTAAGGATTATGACTGTGAGATCCTATACCACCCAGGCAAGGCTAATGTGGTAGCTGATGCATTGAGTCGTAGGGCGGAGAGTACTCCATTGCGGGACGTATGTTTGAGATTGACGGTGATGACTCCAGTGTTAGATACTATTCGTGGGGCACAGGCCGAGGTTGTGAAGTCTGGGATGCAGAAACAGGAGCGGGTCGTCGGGTTGATTTCAGAGTTCGTTACGGATGGGCGGGGACTTCTGACATTTCGGGGTCGGATCTGGGTGCCATTCGTGGGTGGTACGCGTGTTACTTTGATGGAGGAGGCACATAGATCGAAATTCTCGATCCATCCCGGTGCCACGAAAATGTATCTGGATTTGAAAAAGGAGTACTGGTGGCCTTGCATGAAGAGAGACGTTGCCTGGTTCGTTGAGAGGTGTTTGACCTGCCGTAAAGTTAAGGCCGAGCACCAGAGACCGCACGGTAAGTTGCAACCTTTGGAGATCCCTGAGTGGAAGTGGGATCAGATCACGATGGATTTCATCACCAAATTGCCGAAAACTGCCAGGGGAGTCGATGCGATTTGGGTGATTGTGGATAGGCTAACAAAGAGTGCACACTTCCTTGCCATTAGTGAAAGTTCTTCAGCAGAGAAGTTGGCAGAGTTGTACGTGAGAGAGATAGTATCTCGGCATGGAGTGCCGACCTCGATTGTTTCGGATCGCGATGTACGTTTCACTTCCAGGTTCTGGAAGAAATTCCATGAGGAGTTGGGTACTAAGTTGAATTTTAGTACCGCATACCATCCCCAGACCGACGGTCAGAGCGAGCGGACGATTCAGACATTGGAAGACATGCTTAGAGCGTGTGTGTTAGACTTCGGGGGTAGCTGGGATGCGCATCTGCCGTTGGCTGGGTTTTCCTACAACAACAGCTATCATTCGAGCATTGGTATGCCACCTTTTGAGTTGTTGTATGGTAGGAGGTGTCGGACTCCCATTTGCTGGGGGGAAGTGGGACAGAGAGTGATGGGCAGTACAGAGATTGTACTTCAGACGACCGAACAGATTCAGCGAGTGAGGCAGAGGTTATTGACCGCCCAGAGCCGACAAAAGAGTTATGCGGACAGACGCCGATCCGAGCTCGAATTCCAGGTCGGCGACTTCGTTCTCCTAAAGGTTTCTCCTTGGAAAGGGGTGATCCGGTTCAGGAAGAGGGGTAAATTGGGGCCCCGGTTCATAGGCCCATTCCGGGTAATGGCAAGGGTAGGTCGGGTAGCTTATCGGTTGGAGTTGCCAGCGGAGCTGAGTCAGATTCACAATACCTTCCACGTATCACAGTTGAGGAAGTGTATAGCCGATGAGGCAGCAGTGGTTCCGTTAGAAGACATCCAGGTGGATGCGAGCCTGAATTACGCCGAAAGACCAGTAGCTATCAGGGATCGGAAGATCAAGGTTCTACGGAATAAGGAGATACCTCTGGTGTTGGTTCAGTGGCAACATCGGAAGGGATCAGAGATGACTTGGGAGCCGGAAAGAGAAATGCGGGAGCAACATCCGGAATTATTCGCGGAATGAGACTTCGAGGGCGAAGTCTAGTTCTAGTGGGGGAGAGTTGTAACAGCCCGGAATTTCAGGTATTTCTCTAAATTATTTTTGGGGCTCATTTGGGAGGGGACTCGGCGAGTTGGTGCATGACTCGCCGAGTAGGGCCATGGTCTTGGTCGCAGTCGCAAATACGCGACTGGACTCGACGAGTCCAAATAGGGACTCGGCGAGTAGACGCTGGTTCAGCTGAACCCTAGCCGTTTCATTTCTGAATCGTATATAATGATGTTATGGCCGTCATGTCGCGTCTTTTGGCCGATTGAAGATACATTGGGAGTTTGTGGGCATCTGGAGCAATAGTGAGGGCTAAAGGAAGCTTGAAGAGATTGTTAGACAAGGAGGGGCAAGGTGGTGATCAAAGGAATCGAGTGCTGGAGGTTTGGGGACACAGGGAACACGTTTCCAGGTAACCTTCGGATCAAAATCTGTAGCTTTTATGTTGTATGCGAATTTAGGGTTTAGGAAACCCATTTAAGGGATTGTTAGATTGTAGTGATGTTATAAGTGTTTAAAAACCCCCCTGTATTAGTATATGTGAAAGTCCAGGAAGCCCCATATCTATATATTTCGAAATCGTGCGAAATACAGGAGGCAGCGGATTGACTGCATGGCGAGGACTCGCCGAGTCCAGTGATCAGACTCGGCGAGTAGCTTGAAGATTCACTAGGACTCGCCGAGTTGTTCTTCAGACTCGGCGAGTAGCTTGAAGACCTATTGGAACTCGTCGAGTTGTTCTTCAGACTCGGCGAGTAGCTTGAAGATTCACTAGGACTCGCCGAGTCGTTCTTCAGACTCGGCGAGTGGAGTCAGGGTGTCTATACTCGCCGAGTTGCCCTTTGCACTCGACGAGTCTGGTCAAGATTCACCGTTGACCTGTATGTAGCTTAGTAGGGTCAGTTGTCTTGTTTGATAAGATCATTAATAAAGGTATGTGGTATTATAGGGAACCTGCGGATTAGCGGATCGAGTGCGAGTAGCTCGAAGGGTTTATAAGTTGCATACTACGAGGTGAGTCTTCTCACTATACTTCACCCGGAAGGGTTTGACTGTGAGACCGGAAGGTCGTATGTGTTATATTCATGCTATGTCTAGAGAGGTAGATGCTTATATGTGATGTATGCTTATACGGGCCGGAAGGCGAGACTCTATGTGATAGAAAGGACGGTATGATGTATGATTTATGTGTTATGTGTATTATGTTACATGTGTTATGTTTTATACTATCGTGGGCCGGAAGGCAAAATACTATGGGCCGGAAGGCAATCTAATACGGGCCGGAAGGCGATATATATTATGGGCCGGAAGGCGATTATATTACGGGCCGGAAGGCAATGTTATGTGGACTGAAAGGTCCGGGCCGGAAGGCGTATGTGGGTAAGTCGTATACTGGGGAACTCACTAAGCATTTATGCTTACTAGTTGTGGTTATGTTTTTTTCAGGTACTAGTGATGACCGTGGGAAGGCGCCGGCGTGACACGTACACACTGCCGCTGTTGAAGATCCTGAAGATTTATTATTTATACTTTTGAAATAAACTTGGAATAAACCCTTTTGTCGAATAATGATGCTTTGTTTTAAATGAAAAATTTATTTGAAAATTTGAGCTGTTACATACAGTTTGCTGCTTCTTTGAGGGCTCTTGCGAAGATTGACCCTTCTTCTGCATCCAAAATTTTCTTTTCTCACCACTCCTTTTTGCCGGTTCAGGAGCGGTAGCCACCTCATCAAGGTCATCTCCATGGTCGATCAGGGTTTGCGCCAGGCATTTAGCGCTGTCGAATGTGTTTAGCTTCACAGCCAACACATTTCCCTTGGTTGGCTGGGTCAGCCCCCAGATGAATCTTTCAATCTTTTTGCTTTCCGAAGTAACCATTCCCGGACAAAGAAGCGCCATGTCTTCAAATCTGGAGGTGTAAGCGGCGACATCGGAACCCTTCATCTTTAGGTTCCAGAGTTCATGCTCTAGCTTCTTCATTTCACCCCGCGGACAATATTCAGCAAGTAGAAGCTCCTTCATACTCTCCCAACCTATAGCATTGGCTACAGGCAGGGTTAAGGATTTGACTCGGCCATTCCACCAAGTCAGGGCTTTATCGGTGAAAGTGCAGGCGGCGAACTTCACCTTGTCAGTTTCTGAACAGGCATAGATTTTGAAAATAGAATCGATTTTCTCGAACCATCGAGTCAAAGCAATAACACCTCCAGTGCCATTGAAGGGTGTGGGTTTCGTGTTCATAAAATCTTTCTAGGAACACTCCTTCCGGCGTCCCTGACTACCTTCCTGGTTTTGGGGCTGAGTACCACCTCCTGGCCCGCCTAAACCACCGGGGTTCATTTGAGACATGGCAGCAGCCACAGCAGCAGTAACAACTGATTGGAACATTGCGGGATCAAATGGAGAGGGAGGTGGTGGAGGAGGAGGATTGTTGTTCTTTGAGCTAGGTCTTTTCCTTGGAGGCATCTTGATCTAAAATGGTCAGGAAAGAGAGGATGGTAAGTCCTCTGAATTGAATCAAGAGATATGGAACAAGAGATATCTCATTATGGCAGGTAAAGTGTTCTACTATGCGATAATATATAGAAAGGCTACCAAAGCAAGGGAATTCATCGCTAAGTGAAATGAGTAGAAACACTTGAATGAGGATTTCTATAACGAAGTTGGCTCTAGAAAATACTCCCATAGTATTTTATGTTTCGCTGCGACGATGACTCATTGTTTGGATTTTTGGTAAGTTTTAGGACTGCTGCACACCATAGTCACTCCCAAGCACATGTTGGTCGTGTCTCGAATGAATATAGTTGATCAGGCTATATTGACCATAGACATGACTAAATAATTGCCCAGGTTTAACCGCATTGTAAAACACCCAATTACTTATGTTTGGTTCTACTCGTGGTTACGGTTTCTGGCGTTTAGATATTCTTGTATACTTGGAGTAAAAATACTTATATTTTTAAAGTATACTTTTAGTTCAGAGCACTTCGGCCCCTCAGTGTTTATATTTATATACCATGTAAGGTTTGGTATACTTAGTTCACTATAAACAAGGGCTCTGATACCAATCTGTCACACCCCCAGAACCGATGGCGGAAACGTTCCAGGGCGGAGGACGTCATGTAAAGTATCAGAACCAATGTGCATAGCAAGCATAGTAAACACAACCATTACATTACATAGGAATATTTACATTTGTTTGGAAGTAAAGAAATACATGTTATATATATATATATATATATATATATATATATATATATATATATATATATATATATATATATATATATATATCAGTATGAACAAAAGTAAAGACGAGACTTCTAGACGCTCCATCTTCTCCAAAAGAATACGGGTTACCTGTCTAACGAGAACCTGAGAATACAAGTAGTTTTAAAAATATCAGCATAAAGCTGGTGAGTTCATAAGCGGTTTGTTTCTGGTAAAAGAACAAGTTTCCTTTGGTTTTCTAAAAAAGTTTTTATCCAAGAAAATCCCATATTTTCTTATAAGAGAAGTTTAGTTATCCATTTGTTAAATAGCCTGGTTAAGAAAAGTTAAGTTATCCCAGGAAAAACCCTTAATTTCCTTAAAAGTTGGGGGTTGGTTATCGATTCGGAATGCAGTGTACAAGTATCTACCATACTTGTAGCGTTTAAGTGAAGTATCCTGAAAGTCTGGTTATCCTTGAAAAGTACGTTAGTTTTAACACGTATATAAAACTAATAAGTAGGTAATAAACTAATTCCTAAGGGTGTTAGTTTACTAGGTTCATTATTACTAAAAAGTAAATCTCCATTATTCAAGTTTGCGAGTTCTATAACCATACGATAGACTAGATATGGCAATAGAAGTCCATTATTAGTTTGTGACTTTTGTCACCCGTAGACCTACCGGTCCCACTGAAGCTAGCAGCAAGGTGCGGGGTAGTCAGCCCCATATAGATCTACACACTCAATTCACGCTCTCCGTCCAGGAGATTTTGGTTACAGGGGTGGTCCTCCACTCGCGTATATCTGTGGAGTGTTACAGAGGACGTGTCTCCAATCTTAAGAATAACGAAATTACATGTAATAATACGGAAAATCCTGTTTGATGAAGGGCATCAAATCCTTTATCAAACATAGAATATAACATTTTATATTGAGTTTCGCAATTAGTTTGAAAACTAACTCTGCAAGTTAAACGGTCGGTTAATACGGTTTTTAGTGTTAAAAGTATACGGAATATGGAACATTTCATACGAAATAATAAGTTTGAGTACAAGATTTCCTTGTACTTTTGTTTGTATTCACCCCCCCCCCCCCCCCTCAAAACATGAAAAACACGGAAAAATGGTGTAGGGGTATGAACTCACCGGTCGGGAAATGTGCCGGATAGGATGCTAAGTGTCAGTTTAGGGCTTTAACATGCGCGAGGATCCTATGTAACATGAGGAGATACATAATTGTATCTAATTAGACTTTGAACTACTAATTAAGTGAGACAATACATTCCGAGGCGCGAAAACACTTTATTTCAAGTGTTAGGAATGATCCGGGTTGCATCTAAGGGGGTGTATGGCTTGGATAGGGAGTTTACTCTTCAAGAGTAAACTATTAGAGGAGATTACGGCCCATAGACCATATCCCCATGAGTTTACGGCCGTAAACTCATGGGTGGTATGTTCTTGGATGTTTAAAGGTCTTACAACACTTGTGGAATAGGCTAGGTTCAATTCTAGGGCATAGGAAGTGACTAAGGCTTCAATTTGATCACTTTGAGGAGTTCACGGATGTAAACATAGAGTTTACGGCCGTAAACTCTTACTTGGACCTTTCTTGCATGATTTGGGGTCTCAAATGAAAGAATACAATGTTCTATGCATTAATCCATGCCATATGGGGAAGTTAGGGCACTAAAGCGAGCCTTATGTAGTGCGCCCATCCAAACCTTGCCAGAAGGAACAAAGGACTTCGTGGTATATTGCGATGCATCAAACCAAGGACTCGGGTGTGTCCTGATGCAACGAGGGAAGGTCATCGCCTACGCCTCAAGGCAACTAAAGACGCACGAAGTAAACTACACAACGCACGATCTCGAGCTAAGAGCAGTCGTCTTCGCTCTAAAGATATGGAGGCACTATCTCTACGACACGAAATGTACAATCTTCACCGATCATAAAAGCCTCCACCATATCCTCAACCAGAAAGAACTCAACATGAGACAAAGACGATGGGTAGAACTACTAAATGATTATGAATGCGAAATTCGATATCATCCCGGAAAGGCTAACATGGTGGCCGATGCACTCAGCCGGAAGGAATACTCGGGCCGTAGAGTGAAGTCTTTAACTATGACAATCCATTCACACCTGTCCACACAAATCAAGGAAGCCCAAATAGAAGCCTTAACATCTAAAAATGTGGCAGGGGAAGCCTTAAGGGGAATGGATAAGAAGCTTGAAGTCAAGAATGATGGAGTTCATTACTTCATGGATTGGATCTGGACGCCGAAGTTTGGAGGATTCAGAGAAGTCGTCATGAACGAAGCCCTAAAGACACGATACTCCATACATCCCGGCTCCGATAAGATGTACCTCGACCTCAAGAAACTATATTGGTGGCCGAACATGAAAGCCGAAATTGCTACCTACGTGAGTAAATGTCTGACGTGCGCTAAAGTCAAAGTAGAATACCAAAAGCCCTCAGGATTGTTGCAACAACCAGAAATACCCGAATGGAAGTGGGAACAGGTAACCATGGATTTCATAACCAAATTACCCAAGACGGCAAGCGGACTCGACACCATATGGGTGATCATCGATAGGTTAACTAAGTCAGCGCATTTCCTACCAATCAAAGAAACGGATATATTGGAGAAACTAACTAGAACATACCTCAGAGAGATTGTATGACTTCATGGTGTGCCCATATCCATTATCTCAAACTGAGATAGTAGATTCACCTCCAGGTTCTGGCAGTCGCTACAAAAATCTCTAGGAACAAGACTAGACATGAGTACTGCTTATCACCCACAAACTGACGGCCAGAGTGAAAGAACCATACAAACCCTAGAGGATATGCTGAGATCTTGCGTAATCGATTTTGGAAAAGCACGGGACACCCATCTACCCTTGGTCGAGTTCTCGTACAACAATAGCTACCACACTAGTATCAAGGTTGCCCCGTTCGAAGCCCTCTACGACCGTAAATGCAGATCACCTCTGTGTTGGGCTGAAGTGGGGGACACACAACTAGCAAAAGGACAAGCAACGGACAACACGCTCACTGGGCCAGAAATCATAAGGGAAACTACGGAAAAGATTGTTCAGATTCGGGAGCGACTGAAAGCATCAAGGGACAGACAAAAGAGTTACGCGGATAAAAGACGGAAACCCTTAGAATTCCAGGTTGGAGACCGAGTCCTACTAAAAGTCTCACCCTGGAAGGGACTAATATGCTTCGGAAAGCGAGGGAAACTGAACCCAAGGTACATCGGACCATTCGAGATCCTTGCCAGGATCGGTCTTGTGGCTTACAAACTTCGATTACCTCAGGAACTTCACAACGTACACCCTACCTTTCACGTATCAAACCTAAAGAAGTGCTTGTCCGATGAGACCCTAGTCATCCCTCTAGACGAAATTGCAATAAACGAGAATCTCCAATTCGTAGAAGAACCAGTAGAGATCATGGATCGGGAAATTAAAAGGACTAAACAGAGCCACATACCTATTGTAAAGGTCCGCTGGAACGCCAAGCGAGGATCTGAATACACCTGGGAACGCGAGGATCAAATGAAACAAAAGTACCCACATCTTTTTCCTAACCTGTAAACTTTATCTTAGATTAAATTTCGGGACGAAATTCCCCTAACAGGGGGATGATGTGACAACCCTATATTTTCCAAAAGCAATGTAACACTCAAAAGTTAAAAACAATGAAAACTATTTGGAATCAACGAAATTAACCTCAAAAATAAAGTGTTCAAATATCTAAATTGGGATACATCAAGTGTTAGATATCGTGCCAAGGTTTCCGAA
Organism: Lactuca sativa; assembly: GCF_002870075.4. Classification (NCBI taxonomy): domain Eukaryota; kingdom Viridiplantae; phylum Streptophyta; class Magnoliopsida; order Asterales; family Asteraceae; genus Lactuca; species Lactuca sativa. Next base: position 13,556,094 of record NC_056626.2, read on the forward strand.
AACATAAAGAACATTCGAAACCGGGTTATATTGAAGAAACTATAACCACTCAAATATTTACGACACACCCGGTAAAACACTATTTAACGTAAAAAGTGAAATTTCAATAAAATGCATTTTAGCCTTAAGTATCTAAACAAAAGTTGTAGAGTTCGTTAAACTATAAACGTACATAAAAAGATCGCCCAAATTGGACCTAGTATGAAGAAGTTACGAATTTTCTAAGTTTCGTAATAGTAGTAGAGGGCTAAAAACTCGAATTGAAGATCGAGTGATAATTAGCTAACGCAACCTAAACGAAAGTTGAAGGTCTCCACAATAGGAGTAAAATGATAAAAAGACAAACGAAAACCGACATCGGATAAAGAAACTATGAATTTTTAACGGACATTAGCAGTCCCGGCCTATTAAAAACATATCATTAAAAATAAAGTCAAAACTAGCCGACGGAGTCTGAATGAAAGTTGTAGAGCATAATCTCACCTACGCGTGGATATAAAGAACGCGAAAAATGGAGCCCGTACACGAAAGTTACGGAATTTAGAAGACGGAAGCCAGGATTACGCCCAGCGTAAAGTAGGAGTACGCCCAGCGTACTCAGGTGCAGGGTCGAGTCCCATCGGTTGCAGCTCTATGCCTAGCTAGACTCGAGTCGTAAGCCATGACGCAAAGTTACGCCCAGCGTAACCGAAGTACGCCCAGCGTACTCGCCTTTCCAGCACTATGAATAGAAGGCATAAGCTCCGGATTTTTGGCACACATTCTCAAACTTCCACACACTCTCACACACTTGCAAGCACCAAAAGCCATCCCGACACCCCTCGATTTCCGCACCCGAGCCCCCGACGAAGCTTCTACACTACCGAGATCCCCGAGAAGCTCAAAGACGCAGCTTTCCACGGTTGAAGTTTTGCTCGACTCTAGTCCCACTCTCTTCAAACCAAACAAGTGAGTTCATACCCCTACTTTTCAAGTCTTTTCATGTTTTAAGGGGGAAATACAAGTACATTACAAGTAAACGTATTGTTTTATAAACATAAATGCAACATCTATCTTATTATTTATCGATACCAACATCTTACTTTACGTATAAAGTTTAGTATATCCTCAAGTTATTTTCACCAAATGGAACATACTTTCTGAAAAACTATAATGGGTATAGTTAGCAAGTTATTCATACATTCTTACGTATACATCTTGAAAAAAATGAAATACTTTCAACAAAAATGAAGTAAAGTCTTTCTTATTGTAAATCTATTTATACTAAGTGATGTGAGATATTCAAACTTCAACGTACTCTTATGTATGCATTTCAAGTCCTGTATTATATACCATAATCTCTTAGAGGGAGAGCGTGATACTTGTGTATAGATCTATACGGGATTGACAACCCCGCACCTAAACTGTTAGCTACAGTTAAACCGGCAGGTCTGGGGTAACAAATGTCATAACACTACAACACCTGAAGAATGTTGTTACAGGCAGTCTGTGTCAATAGTATGGTTATAAGACTCACATGAAAGTATAAAAACAAGTTTGATTTACGAGATTCATATATGCATTCAGTATTTACATTATTTTGAGCACAAAATTTATCTTTATCATTCAAGTAAGAAAAATACTAACGCACTCCAACTTTGGAAACTTTTCAAACTATATATAGAAAATATTGGATTTTCTGAAAAGCACGTTCATCGATTTTCTACCAAAAAGACATACTTTTTCAATACAAAACACTTATGAACTCACCAAATTTATTGTTGACACTTTTTCGAAACCACTTGTATTTCTCAGGGAATCAGTAATACAGGTAACTGCCAGCTTTTGCAGAATGAACGCTAAGGACGTTTATTATTAAACATTTTTACATCATCATATTGTAATATTCTTTTGGAAATATGTATAACGCAACAATATACGTTTTTATTATATATATGATGGTTGTGTTACTTTCTTTACAATATTCAATTGTTATGGTACTACGTGAAGTCATCCACCCCCGAATGTTTCCACCATTCTGGTTTGGGGGTGTGACAGATTGGTATCAGAGCATTGTTTATAGTGAACTAAGTATATCGAACCACATAAGATATACAAACTATAAATGCAAAGGGGACCAAAAACCCTCTGACAAAATGTTTTCATAAACAATATATTTCTTTTAAAAATATACATTTTTACTCGCATGTATCAGTCTCGTATCATAACAAAATTTTCTAAAATGTATTAAGGCAAGTTGCTACACTACGATTGGGCCTTGAGGTATGTAATCAAATCGAGAATAAATATAGCCTGATCAACTATATTTATCCTGGATTTGACCAATGTACGTCGAGAAATGGTCGTAGTGGACAACAAGTCAAAAACTTACCAAATAAAATTCTTTTTATTAGACACGCAAATCTGAAATACTATAGGAGTATTGTTATAACATAGTACAATGAAAAACTTACACACCATAAGATGTAGTTAAAAATAGGATGTCGTTAAATAGAAATTTCTTTTCTTATAAAATTCTCATACCACTATCCTAGTACAGACAAATGACCGGATTCCATTTACCGGGAGATCCCTACTACCCAAACCAAGGCAACGGCGGATGGATAGAAGAAGACCCGGAAGAAATCGAAGGGGAAGTCGAAGAAGAATTCGAAGTCGAAGTCGGAGAGGAATTCGAAGTCGACAGGAGGTCGAGGATAAATTAATTCTAACTTGCACAAGATTGCAATAATGTCTACTTTTTCTTTCCTCGTATCCTCCAACTTTAGTGTTCTGGAGAAAAGTTGCTTGAAAAACATACAAAGGTCTAAAATTGGTGTATAAGTGTCTTCGTCTAACAACCCTCTAACTCCAATCAGTATCAAACGTTGCATAAGAATGTGAATATCATTAGATTTCAACCCAACAATATTCGTATTGGTACCTGACACTTTCTTACTGATGTTATGCCCAAACCCATATGACAGTTTATTATCTTTTATAAATTGACAAAAGCATTTTCGATCCGGGATCAAGAAAGAGTATCTTACTTGGGGTTTATAAAAGTTCTCACCCGTACTTTGCAACCATTCATTTCTCCAACTATTTATATTTCTCAAGTCCTCTAGCGTATTTGATGTGTCTTTACTCTAATCATTCATTAGAAGAGTACCTAACATACTGTCGTTCACATTTTTTTCAACACGCATGACATCTATGTTGTGCTTTAGATTCAGTGAAGATCAATATTGGTATCAATGGAAACATATAAGCAACAATTTTCACAAATGTCATTGTAAGGAAACTTAAAATAAAATAAATTTCAAAAATTTCTTTATTTATAAAAATTAAGGAAAACTTATCCTTACAATGCAAATACATATGAAAATATGTTGTTATCTATTCCTAAGCAATCTATCATAACTCTTAAGCAGCAGCTCAAAATTCTGATCATCAAACCATGCGATTGAAATCCATTTCTTCACGATCAGACTCAACTTACTCTTCTTTTAAGCTTCCTTTAATTCTACAAAACATCAAAATGTAATTGCATTACATCATGTATTAAGAATCTCCAAATACGAACTTAATAGAGTTAGACAGTAGACTTACCTGAAGTAGAGTCAAGATCTGACTTTACCATCCTTGCTGTCTTTCAGGTAAATATGGAAGCTTCGCAACCAATGCCCCTTCTCTTGGCAACAGAAACATATGGACTCTTTGGGAATGACACATGGGACAATCTCAAACTTAGCCCTTTTCTTTACCATTTGGTCAATCGGGTTGACTATGGTCGATCCCTTTCCATTGGGAAGAGAAAGCTATTATGGACTTTTCAATGTTACCATTGTCAATGTCCATGGAAGTTTGGAGAGTAGATCTTCCAATCAAATTTGCTTTACCAGTGCACCAAATCATTGCTGATTCAGCAGCAACAAGAAAATATGTTAAAATCAATAAGGGTTATGTCGTGATCTCCCATATAGTAGTCCTTAAAGAACCCACTATATGACTTAGGAAGTGATTGAAGAACCCATTCAGCAGCCAAATTCCTTGAGACTTCGACACTCAACTCTCCCAGCTTGTCAGTATGTAACTTCATCTCCAAGATGTGAGCACATACAGACTTTCCTTCCTGCCAATAGGGCTTTTAGTGACCTAGAACTTGTGGATTAGGGAGAATTATTAGAGAAGGTGGAGGAACTGAAGTCCCACTATAGCACAAAAAAGGGATCAATCTTTCAACTTGATCGCCTTGTGGAAAATCATCTTTATAAAGAAAGTTTTGTTCAAAAGATTCGTGAAGACCATAGTTGTTTGAACTAGACATCTACAATGGAAGAAATCAAGTTTAGTTGATTTTCGTCCTTAATATAAAACCCAATAGGATATATTTAGGATAGGACCCAACACAATATTTTACAATTTGGAAGAGGGATGCCGTAATCCAAACTGCAAAATATTTGAAGGTAGGTAAATGACGATTCACTAATTTCCACAACGAAAAACAAGAAAGAATTTTAAGTGAATTGAAACTCCTAGATCATTTGATTTTAGATCTCGCACGCCATAATATTAACATAATACATTGTCTAACTTTGTTTGTGTCTATTTTTCTTCTCCTGGTATCATGTTTGTATACATAATGACTAGAAGTCTACCCTTTCGTTTTGAGCGATTAATACGCGTATAGTTGTGAGGCATAATTTGATTTAGTCAACTTTGATATATTCAATTACGCCTTTTATCATATACATTTTGTTTTTATTTTGAAATCTACTATAAACAAGTGATCCTTATTTACATTTATTCTTTTGTTTCAAATTTATAAATTTGATTTAAAATGTAATTTCCATTGTATTTTCCTTACAATTAATACACAAGGTTAATACCTTTGTGCTTACCTTTTTGCTAAAACCAGAAAGTATATGTGAAGAATATATTTTCTTATGTTCTTCTAAAGAACATAAAAAGTTTTAAATGTTACGATTATCTATCATTCAAATGATTGTTTTTGTAGGATCACTAAATAAAGAATGCACTATTTTCAACGATCGACATTTTTACACCTTTCTTAAAATAGAATTATACTTTGCAATTTTCAGTGAGTTCCTAAACTCTCAAACTTGTTTTTTATAAATACTCTGACTCCTCTTAAACTTGTATTTGTCTTGACTTAGACAGTTAGTCAATTTTTCAAAAAGCGTAATATCAATATTTCTATAAAAAAAATCCCTTAATGACTACTTAAACCTTTTACTCTAATTTATCTGTTTATTTTTTTGCTACTTTGTTTGATCGTCACTCATGTATCTTCATTATCTTGGAATTATTAAACATTTTGATAATAGTGAGATTACCTATCGCTTCTTAACACTCAAATTACTATCTAGACAAGGTGATTTAATTTATCATAAACTTGCTTCGCCTCCATTTGCGACAATGACTCTCTAAATATATATATTCTTTCTTCGAATATTGTTTTATTATAGTAAGAGCAACCGTAGTAGTAAATATTGCTTCGGAAATCCTCGATCGTTTCGTAATTTATTTTGTAGACGACACTTAAATAGCCTTTACATTCGAGAGGTACCAAAACTTCGTTGCTTACCCTTAGTACGTATCTTTAGGAACTTACCCTCGATCGCTTCTTTTTCATTCGTGCTGCCCCTTCTTATTTCGGAATAGGTATTTTTTCAGATTTAGTAGCCATCCCGGAAGTCAACCAATTGTTCTTAATCCCTTCTTTATTAGGTGGCGAGTTTACACTTAGTGCTGATTTAGAATGCGACTTAAAAATCAATGCGGATTTAACACTCAATGTAGTTGGTGCTTCAACCAAACTTATAGCACTCTCTTACTTCAGATAATATCTAATTAAATAATCTTTTCAACTAGGTCGCCATGGTTGGAACATGATTCCCATGATTCTAATTTCTCGCAATCTAGGCTGTAGAACTCGAATTAAGGAAACACTAAATTGTTGATAGCTAAAGAGTTGCGCTCTTTCCGTGAGGAATTAACCCAAAATAATCAAATAGCTTTTAAAGTCATCACCTCCCCATATATACAATTATATTCGGCTAAGTTCTAATAGAATACGTCACGAATTGAATTTCGGGACGAAATTCTTTCAACCGGGGGAGACTGTGACAACCGTCAAAATTCGAGTCGGTTCTAGATTTTATAAACTTAGTTGTACATGTAGGCACGACACATACTAGACTTAGTAACTAGAAACTAAGTTATAGCCTACTAGAAACTTGGCAACATTTAGAATCAATGGATAGTATACTTAGATTTCACATTGATATGTGAATTCTACAACTACTTATCTGTAGTGAATATTCATATTTAGGTCACTCTTTGACTCGAACACCTTTTAATGAATCATATACAAACATCATGCACTTGACCTAGTGGTAAAAATTAGGTCATAGTCTCGTTGGAACTTAAGTTGGAGTTGAAAACTAGGACTAGTATACTTGATTCCTCAATTTCGCTTGAATCTCAGAATCACTACATAGAATGCCAAAAAACGATAAAATAAGTTACAAACATTACTTTGAACTATAAAAGAGTTATAGTACCATAAGATAAATTGAAGTCTCGAACCTATTGATTTTGATATCCAAAGATTTATTAAATCTTAAAACCCTAAAAGCCCTAAAATCTAAATTTATGAAATTTAACCTTAAAAATTCTATAAAAATAATTATGAACCTTATAATATGATCTTATAATAATTAAAATTTTGAAAATGCATTCAAGGAAAATAAAATTAAATCATTAACATTTATCCTTAATTTATAAGCCAAAATCAAGATTTTATTTAAAAAGAGAGAAAGAGAGAGAGAGAGAGAGAGAGAGAGAGAGAGAGAGAGAATTAAGTGCACATTTTATAAAAATTTGATATTTTTATAAAGAATTTGAAATTTATAAAAATGGAAGAGAGGGAAACCCTCTCTCCTCCTTCATAATTTCGATCTCCCCTATCCAATACACTCTTCCCTAAGATACAAATAATTTTATCCTCCTACACACTCCACTTCTCTCTCACACTCTCAATTACCAACTTCATTCTCTCCCTTCTCCACCCTCTAAACCACGAAATTTTCTAGAAAATATAACCTCATAACACTCAAAACTTTCATCATTAAGTGTTGTTCTTGAGGTAATCACAAAATCTTCATTCTCCTTTCACTTTTTCCTTCATAACTTTATGTTTTCTTGCACTTTTTTCTACTTCTACACCATTCTATGGATGGATTATATATCATATGTTCATAACCACGATTTTTATGATGTTAGTGGTACTATTTCACCTAAAAACCAACATGCATGTGATGATCTTCAATAGAGGCTTGATCATCAAAGTTTGTTGTTAAAAGCTTTCAAATATGTCATAAAAGATTTATTCACAAATAAATATCTAAAACTTCTTTTCTGATCAAATTCAATTTTTCCTAGAATCTTGACAACGAAGCAAGATGATCTGAAAATCTTCAGAAAATAAATCATTTTTCTCGGTTTATTGTTATTTTTGCAAAAAAATAGAGCAATAATTCGTATAAAATACTTTTGATGGTCAATAAATTCCGGTAAATTTCCTATATCACCAATTAACTGATTAAAGATTTTTCTTGTAGATTCATGCATTTATAAGTTTGTTTCTAGTTGATTTCAAATTTAATTTTTTTTGAAGAGAAATAAATAGAAAAATATAGTTATGAATGTCCATAACAATATTTGATAATTTTAGCATCTTCTAGACACCATAGGACCTCCATGAACAATTTTTCAGATTTTTCCAAGATAATTTCTTATTTTATTCCGATTTAATGAATGTTTAATGGATTAAATTTGTAATAAATAGCTACACTTGTCCAAAAATTATAAAACTTTACCATAACATCTTATATGATACTAAAATCATATGAAAAAAGTTTATGCTTTTTATCTTCTGTATTCCTTTTTTTCTATTTTCCTAAGATTAAATACACATAAATCCACAAAATCAGAGTCCAGTATATAAAAATCACCTTTTCTATTTTTTCCAGATTATGTACACTGTGTATATTTTTACAAAAACTTTTGTAACATACCTAAACCGTTTAATAATTATTCGCGAATTAATTATTATTCAAGTGCATAAAACAAATAAAAATAGCAAAACTTATTGAAAAATATCTTTTCTATTTTTCACCGCTTCTAAATGTATAATAACAGTGTTAAAAAACATTTGGGCAATCTTGAGAACAGTTTTCTATTTATTTTAATTTTTATTAGAATAAATGAACAAAAATCATAAAATCGGGTTAAACAGTTTAGAAATCCATTTTTATACTTTTTCTAGCTTACGAATGTTTAATAAAAGTAATAACAAACGTTTGGGTAATTTTGGAAACTGTTTTCTATTTATTCCAATTTTTATTAGAATAAATGCACAAAAATCATAAAATCGGGTAAAACAGTTTAGAAATCCATTTTTATATTTTTCCCAACTTAATTATGTCTAATGGAAGTGTCATGAAAATTTAGCAAAGTTTTATCATTTGGATAATATTTTTCACGAATTTATATTTTTATGAAGGCTTAAAATTTTGAAAAAATAGTTAATCATATCAACAATTCAAAGGAAAATTTATGGAAGACCTTTACTATGTTTAGAATCAAAATGAAAAGTTTGAGATGTTTTGGAAACTGTTTGATAATATTTTGGCTTTTTAAGAGCTTAAAACACATTTAAATGTGTTGAAATACCCTCAATTGATATTACAAAAATCTAGAAAATTAATATCCAAAATTTTCTTAATCACATGAGTTATAAAACTTCATCATTTTAGAAAAAAAAATTGTAACTTATCAATATTAAATTTTAACACAATATTGGCATAATTCTATTGTTGTAGCAAATACACTAGTGTTAGCTTTCTATTAGAGACTCATTAGTGTGTAACATCGTGTAGGAATCGATAGTGGTACAAGTGGATCATAGTTGAAGGAACCATTTGCATCATCTCAATGCATATTGTGAGTATTCATGACTCACCTATTTTCAGTTTTTATGTTTTTGGGTGGAAAGGCATGTCCTAAACTATTTATGTTCGTTATATTTATTTGACTCATATAAACTTGGTTGTTATGTTTTGCATATAGTGAGTATTCACGCACTCCCCTATTTTCGGTTTTTATGTTTTGGGGTGGAAAAGCATGTCCGAAAAACTATTTATTGTTCGTTGTATTTAAATTGAATTGTATCAAACTTGATTGCTATATTTTGCTATAATTTGCTATATTTTGCTATGTATGTCTATGCAACACCAAACATGAGAACTTATCGTCTTAAGTCCCTTCCTTTATACTTTTCTCCAACCATTAACTCTTTGATCCAATGGTCATTATGGATAGCGCTATTAGGAACTGACAATTCCTCACTCGCCCAATTGCTGGAGTGCATGATACCGTATAATCTATGGAACGATAAGCATAGATCTTGATAGGGCATCAGTCATAGGCTTGGTTGGGAACTCATTGTTTGCTCATAGACATACAAACTTGTTATTTATTATGGCAATAAATTTGTTTATTAATTATAGCAATGGACTTTGTTTCTCATTACAACAACGAACTTTGTTTATGCAAACTTAATACTCATTTTTGCAATATATTTCTATTTATGGAAACTTTTATCAAAACTTTGATTTCGATTCATGAAACCAATATTATTATTATTATTTTTTATCTGTGAGTACTCACCAACTATTTTTATAGTTGACCCTCGTTTTACATGCTTTTTCAGGAATCATCGAGTAAGTGGCATTTATAGACACTTCACTGTTAGGAGCATTCGCATGTGTTGTATTTCAATTTACATTGTAATTTCATTTAAAATTTGTTCAAACCCATTGTAAATTTGTAATGATTTTTAATACTATGGTTGGTGTTGTCTTTTAACTTTTGCTATGAAACCCTTTATATTGTCACGCCTCGTGTTTCCGCTTTAGCGGGGTGTGACAGTAACGTTATGCCCCCTTATAGACTGGCTTCGTGAATGAGGCCTACTAACGGTAAGACTGACTTTACTCTTATACATATATACAAATATTAAACCTATAATATTATAATATCATAAGGGTTGAATTGTAAACTTTTAAAATTCTAGGGTTAGGAACTAAATGTTTCATAGTGAGACTTTGCATTTACAAGTTCCCAAACTTGTGGGCAAGTTTTGAACTATTCAAAAACTTTTGGAATCCATAACTTATGAGTTTCATATAGGTTTTATGAAAAAAATCTTGACATTCCATAACTTGAGGACAAGTTATGGAGTTCATAAAACATTTATTTAAAAGACTCTTCAAGTTCCATAACTTGAGGACAAGTTATGGAAGACTTAAAACCATTTTATGATGACATTTAAAAATGAGACTTTTCACTTTCCATAACTTGAGGACAACTTATGGATTTCATCAAAAATATTTAGATCAAAAATTCCAACTAAAAAAATCAAACAATTTGTCTATGATCTAATTAAACTCATAAGTTAAGATAATTCATATCAAACAAGTTTCAAGAAGTTAGCCTGATCATATAAACTAATACAAATCATGAAACTTTGACAATTATCTTTTATTTGGATGAGAATAATCATTATGATATCAACAAAATTAAATTTTATGAACTAAAACATTTTGTGGTAATGATTCTAATCTAAAACAGGCCAAAAACTCGAAAAACTACCCACTGAAGCACCAACTAGGCGAGTACATGAACTGGACTCGTCGAGTTGGACTTTTTCTGAGTGGACTTGGTGAGTCCCCTACCGGACTCGGCGAGTTCACTGGGTAGAAGGCAATAAAATCGATTTCTTCACTTTGAAAACCAATGAAACATCAAGTATAACGGAAAACAATCCTAGCCTCTGATACCACTGAAGGGTTTTAGTATACTACAACATCCTATGGTACACATACAACCCTAAATGCTTTGGATCTCTGTTTTCTCTAATTATACATGCAGTATTGTTTCTAAAGCATTAAGCCTACAACTAGCATGGAAATGACATAATCAACATAAAATTAAGTTGTAGAGTTACCTCTTTGTTGTAGCTTGTAGAACTTCTTGAGTTTGGCCTTTAAAAACTTACTTCCCTAATTGTTGCACCTCAAATGGAATCACACAAACCCACCAACAATGGAGGACTTGAGAGAGAATACATACAGTCTAAAATCGGCTATAGCTATTCCAAGAACACCAGGGTGCCAATTTTAGGAGCTAATGGGTTTCTTATATAGTGTAGCAAAACTAGGGTTACACCATGCAAACCCTAACGTGCATGACTTTCCACATTCCTTAGGATCCATGGGTTTTAACCTCCATTGAGTATCCATGGGTCACCACATGGGTTAATCCCAACATAAATAACTATGGATCATAAGCCCACTTTATAAGTATGAAAGATTTACACAATCAATCCCCATATATTTAATTAGTCTCTTTTGTTCACAATATTCATTCCAAATTAATTCTTGATCAATACTAATTAAATAATATGATTTCATATTAATATATTAGAACTTATAATATATTAATAAGTCATAAATATCCTCTTCTCATAAGTCCATCCTTACAAATTTATCCGGTGCCATGCAACCCAAATAGACCATGCTACTCTTGAGTCAAGTAGATACCAATTATAGTTATGGGCTTAGACACCTAATCCAAAAGTTATTAGGTCCAGTTTACCTTCAAATGTATTAGTATGTAATCCAAAAAATATTATTGTTGCTTCTAGTACATTAATAAGATCCTCTTATACCAATTGCCCAAGCGTATGCCTTAGTACGTCCTGAACCAACTTATCTGGTTTTGGTCTGTAATGTAAGAATATCGCTTTCGACATCACAGTCCAAGTGAGTGCAAGAAAAGTAGATAGAGATTGCTCGTTTTAGTGATAAAGGGTAAAAGAAGTGAGCCTTTTGCTAGAATACCCAAAGGTTATGAGATTCTCTAACTAATTCTCAAAAAATGGTTAGACTTTCCTTTAACGCGTTAAATAGAATCCAGGAGTTACCAAATCCCCAGGTTAGTCTCAGATGGACAAGAAAACCATATAGGTTCTCGCGTTTAAGGATGTAGGGTTTATCCCCATCGCATATGATCCATTTGACTAGGAATTCATTAGGTGACGTAGTTCATTATAAGGAGCGTCGAATACTTTCATGTAAAAAAGGGTGGATCATTCAAGACATATACCATATGTAGAGAGTGTGGTTTAATCCGCAGTAAGGATTTACTTATCGTGTACCGGAGAATTACAGCAGTGGGATCAGTGTCAACGGAGAGAGTGTTTCTGTAAGTACGGACGTTTCAGGTGCTCAAATGATGAGAACGGAAGTAATATAAGAAAAATATAGTAGCAGATAATTAAACATATGGTAATACATCCCGAAGTGGTTAATGTAGCAGCAGTATACATGATAAGATTGGAGACCGATTCATCGATCCATACGCAACAAGTTATTAGTAGTAGTTAAAGATAACTAAGAGTCCCTATCATGAATTAGTAAGGTTCAGATATACACAAGAATCCTAGTTAACGAATGGGTGAGATATGGTAGTTGTTGGAGATTCAGCTATGGAGACGCCTCGCCAGTTCAAGTGTGATTGTAGTGGTAAAATTTTAACATGCAACAACAGGAAGATCTATGGATTTCCTCGCGAGTTAGAGTTATAGAGAGGCGGAGGGATATCATCAGGAACTTGTTTATGTTCTCCAATTTCCCTTAGATAAAGAAGATTAGTTGATTATAGAGGAAAGCTAAGATCAAAAAAAGATAGTGTAAGTTCCTAGGTACGTTTGTTAAGTTGAGGGTCACATAGATAGATCGCCGAGTGCGACTACATATGCGACAAGTAACCTGTCAGTGATAATTTAGGCTTTAGGTTAGATCAATTGTTTGGATTGCTTATCCCTTTTGTTGATAGGCAATGGCTTTAATAGTCGAATCTATAACATTCGTAGGTTAATATGGGATGATAGTTAGACTTTAGCATTTGTACTGCATATGTTATGTAACATCATAAAATTTAAGAAAACCCTCTTAAACTAATTAAGTAAATAGATAAAGGATGATTTATGTAAATAAGTGATTATGGGATAATCATATCATTAGTTGATATGGACCTTAAAAAGTTAAAAGTGGAAATGACAAAACATCAAAGTCCAAGGGCCAAAAGTGTCAAATTGGCAAAGTGAGTTGACCAAAGGGTTGACTCAGTTAGTGGAAGGGACTACTAAAGTTATATAATGGATGGAGGAGGACTTTTTATGTCAACCTTTTAGAAATATGTGAAGATAAATGAAGTAATGGTGAAAAAGGGACAAAATGCATGAAGTGAGGGACTAAATGTGAAAAAGTAGGAAATAAGATGAACACTCTCCTCATTTTCTTCCATTTATTTATTTATCATCTTAGAGACTTTTTAAATGGAGATTCTTCATCTTCTTCCACCTAGGGTTTGATTAAAGTGTAGTTTTTAAGCATCCAAGTAATAAGGGAAGCAATCAAAGGCTAAGAAGGTATAATCCTTCTCCTCTAGCTCTATTTTTGAGTTTATCATTGCGGATTGAAACCCAATGTCGAAATTACCTTCTTCTAATGGTTAGGGTTTTGGTTTCTAACCTCCCTTTTGTAGTTTTGCTAATTCCAACCTCAAACCAATCACTATATTGGTGGATTGGATGATTTAGGTGAAAATCGTCATGAACCCTAGAAAACCCACATTAGGGATATTGCAATAGTTAATGAAATTGGATTGAACTCTGTGACCTATATGATATTTGGTAGCAACAAATCCAATTGGAATTCTCAAATTCATCCATTATGGTAGAATCAAGTATAAGCAATTGTTTTATGGTTTTTGGGGAAATTTATGATGAAAATAATAGAATCCTTTGTATGTGAGCATTTGATGAGTATATGACACTTATAAACATGATTTGATACAAATAATATTATTTGAATGCAAGAACATGAAGACTTGAATGATCGTTAGATGAATGTATGGAATATTGGGCCATAAGGTCATGTTCGGAAATGTATTAATAATTACATAAGAAATCACATCTAAGAAGTGAATGACATTCATGAAAATGAATTAAAGCACTTAGATGATAGTGGAATGTAAACATGAAGGAATGATAGCAAATCTCTAGCTCGCATAATTGTTTTGGCCCAAGGGAAAATTTGGAACATGGAATGGAATTGAGGATTCTATAGTTAGATTGGGAATTTCAGTGAGATTAGTAATGGTTTCATGCGCTTGACGACATCCTCTTGGGTGTTCAACAAGTTTGGAGCAATTTTTTGTGGACTTTGGAATGTTCAAGTGCAAAATAAACTATTTAACCTTTCTTTTAAACATTATTATCACAGTCTTCTTAAAGGTTTCACAGAGCACTTAATAGATTGTGTGGGATGTTTTTGGATGATAAAACACCTCTTAGTCATGTGTGAGAACCTATATAAGTTGTACAGAGTTAATGGGAAAAGGCTCTTCAAGAACTATGCAAGGTAGATTGTTAACATGAGAAAAAATTGCACTTTTTAGTTAAACAGACTCATCCAAACGACCCCGTGTGGCCTCAAGGGAAACCCACACGATCCTGTGTGCTACTTGCTATTTGAGAAATATTGTTTTCATCATAACGGATCCATACATGCACGGATTTACACGATTTTCACATATATTCATATTTCTACGTAAGTAATAGTTTAAAGCAATAAAGTTTAGTAATAGAATGTGACATCCCCATTTTTACGGCCAGAAAAGACCGATTTTGTTTATGCTTTTTAATAAAAATCATAGTAACTTCTTAAGAAAAGTATTGCGAAATTTGTTCCCAAAACAAAATATGATATAAATTTTATCAAGCATTTCTTAAAGAAATGTATTTTCATTACATTACAAAAACTCGGGATGTGAATCATCGATACAGACCATAAGCAAAAACCAAAAAGAATTAAACATCTTAGGCCACAACACACTATATGGCCTCAATTCCGTAATCTCTCGTCAAATCATCCAACTATGCTTTTGCCACTACCTGTAATACAAGAAAATTGAGTGGGTCTGGCTGGGGAGCCTGGTGAGCATATAGGGTTTTCAACCCACAATAATAAGTTAATTATTTATTTTCATCAAATCACTAACTCGATTACCTATTCTCGTTATTCTCACTTTACGTCCCTAAAGCATCTATTATAAGGGACCTATCCTACGGAATTTCATCGGGGTGGACACTACTACTAAGGGGATTCCTCAACCGTATGTGTCCATAAGGCAACCATGGGGGGATGGAGTACATCTTTAAAAACACCTAAAGGCTGCGAGCCTGCTAGCGTTCCACTGAACTGCCTAGAAAAGTCTGTGGTCGTCATCTATACTTCGCTAGATGACTGGATCATCTTAAACATCGTAAACATCGAGGCCTCTCTTTTGGATTAGTGTCTAAGTCCATAACTATTTTGGTATGTACTTGACCCGATTATGAGCATGGTCCTTTTGGGTTGCCTTCAGCATAGCAATATGTAGGATGAATTAAAGAGAGAAAGGTTTAATTATGATTTATTAATATATTATAAGAATAATATATTAAAGGAGAAATCATATTGTTTAATTAATATTAGTCAAGAATTAATAAAGAATTAATTTTGTGGCAAAAAAGAGATTAATTAAACTTAGGGGACTGGAATTGTAATTATAAGATAATTGCAATTGGGCTATGGATCGCCTTGGAATAATAGGTTGGACGAATTCTATGGGGAAGCTCATTAGAAATCGTCCAAGGCATGTTCAAGAAGGGGTCCATGGGCTGCTTAGGGCTTAAGCAGTCAGATTTGGGTTTCCTAGCTGTAAACCCTAATAGCCAGTATATATAAGGAACCCTTATGGCCCTAAAAACGTGGTGAATACTTCCTTTAGGGTTTCCAGCCGTTTTTTGGTGCCTCCTCTCTCCTCCCTCTTCATCCAAGTTTCTTAGTGGTGTTTGTGACTCCATTAGAGGTGCAACACTTGAAGCACTAAGCCTTCTGAAGCCAAGGATTGAGTTATTGCTATATAACAATCAAAGGTAAGATCTAAACCCTAATTTTAGTTATAGTTTATTAGATCTAGGGTTTACGGCTTTGGATTATCAATTGCATGTTCATTAGACAAACTAGATCCGAAGCTATTAGGGTTTGCATGTACACCATAGGATTGATGTTTTGCTCGAAGCCCATCAGTGGCATCAGAGCCTAGGGATGTTTGTTTGATGTATTTGATGCTATATTTGATTATTCAAGCTTAAAATCGAAATATTTGAATTTCTGGGGGCTGGACTCGCCAAGTCCAATGCTGACTCAACGAGTCTGAGTCACAGAATGTTGTTTTTGCGGGATTTTGACCTGTTTTGGTTGTGGATAATTACCTAAAATGTTTTTTGTCAATAAAATCCGAATTTTATCTATATTGGGTGATTATCCTTGCCAAAATAGAAGATAATTAATCGTCAAAATTTAGATAATCTTTTGTTTTATTTGATAAAGATTGATTATTTGTAATTTAGATTTGGATTATCTTGTGAAAAAGTTTCAATTTTCCCCTTTAGGTTTTATAGTTTAAATTTGAACTTAAAAGTTTTGTTTTTTTAAATTTAAATAGTTAAACCCTAATGTTCTGAAAAGTTTCAAAACATGCCCTCAAGTTTTGGAATTTAAATTTTTGAATAAAAGTTTAATTTTGAAATATTTAAATTCTAAATCCTAATGTTTTGAAATGTTTCAAAACTTGCCCTCAAATTTTGGAATTTAAAATTTTGATTAATAGTTTAATTATGTAATATTTAAATTCTAAAAACTCTAGTATTTTGAAAAGTTCAAATTACACCCTCATGGTTTTGTTAAGTTAATTAAAAGTTTAATTAAAAGAGAAAGTTAATAAAACCACCTAGTATTTTAAAAGCGTAAAATACACCCTATACTATATATATGTAACATTAAAAGTTTAATATTATATATATATATATATATATATATATATATATATATATATATATATATATATATATATATATATGAATAAAGAGTCAGTCTTACCGTTAGTAGGCCTCATTCACGAAGCTGATTTATAAGGGGTGTTTAAGGAAATTGCCTATAAAATGGCGATTGAATGGGTATCCACTCTTACCCACCGCACTCTTGATTAGTGGAGGGTTGTTAGCCGAACGGGTAGGATAGGACAGAAACCTTCCATTATAAGTATAATGAACTACAAAGTAACTAAATGCTTTTACAAATTCCCAAATCATAGTTACTTTAGGCAAAATGTGAAATTATATGCTAATCCATGGAATTACACTTCGTACCCTTGCCGAGACGTTATTGGAGCGTGTATCGTTAACTGACACACTAATTTGGGTTTGGCATTGGTAGCGAAGGGTGGCTCGATGGTTATCATAGATCAATGGAGCGTGTATGGCTAACCGGCACATTGATTAGGTGATAGTAGCATTGAGTGCACCACGTGATTCGCACTGTTATTCACACCTTGTTTGTGATCCTCGGCATCCCAGTCACAAAGTTGAAGGTCATAATTGAGATTAAACATGCCATTGAAAAGTTCAATGAATCTCAAAAGATCTAGGAGTTTCAATTCATTTAAAACTTAAATTTTCTTTTTTGTTTTTTCATGGTGGAAATTGGTAAATCGTCATTTACCTACCTTCAAATATTCTGCAACTAGATTGTAGAGTATTGTGTTGGATCCTAGCCTTGATGCTTCATTTGGGTGTTACATCAAGGATTCTAATCAACTTGACTTGAATTTCTCCCGTTTTGTAGATGTCTGAATCTTACAATGGTCTTCCCAAATCCCACGGAACAAGTTTTCCAAATGGAGATGATATTCCACGATATGATCGAGGAACTAGAGATCATGCTTCACTTCCTCCACCTCCTCCAATTATTCTCCCTAAACCACATGTTCGAAGGCTTGAAAAGTTCAAGCTCACTCAAGCCCTTTTGGCAAGTAAACACGAAGATGGGAAACCTGTGTGTGCACACATCTTAGAGATGAAGTCACACATTGATAGGTTAAGGATGATGGGTGTCGATATCTCAGAGATGTTGGCTGTTGACTAGGTTCTTCAGTCGCTTCCTGAATCATATAGTGAGTTCATTAGAGAGTACTATATGATGGACCACGACGTGACCCTCATCAGTCTCACTTATTTGCTTATAGCTGCTGAATCAGCAATGATTTAGCATGCCGGTCAAGCAAATTTGTCTGCTGAATCAAACTCCCAAACTTCAATGGACACTGGCAACATTGGAAGTCCAGAAAGAACTAAGTATGAGATTGTCCCATGTGTTATGCCAAAGGAGTCCATTTTCTTTTATTTCCAAGAGAAGGGGCATTGGAGACGAAGCTGCCCAAACTACCTAAGAGATCTAAGAGATGGGAGAGTCAAGACGTATGGATCTATTCCAGGTAAAGTCCAATAACTAACTCTATAAGTTCCTATTCTTTGATTTTCAATACATGATGTGATAAGATTACATTTTGATGTTTTGTAGGATCGAAGAAAAGAGAGGAAGCTTAAGGGAAGAAGTAAGCTGAATCTGATCGTGAAGAAATGGATTTCAATCGCATTGCTTGAAGATCGGATTTTTGAGCTACTACTTTAGAGTTAGAATAGATTGTTTAGAAATTGAAATAACATAGTTTTCATTTGAATTGCATTGTAAGGAAAAGTTTTTCGCAATAAAGTGAATTTTGATTTAGTCTTATTTATTTATCCTTGCAATGGCATATGTGAAAATGGATGTTTATGTATTTCTAATTTTAGCAATGTTGAATTGGATATGATTTTTGATTATGTTATTTGTGAAATGTCGAGAATTTACCAAATAGGGAGAGTTTCTCATCGCCCAAGTTTCAATTGGACAGAAGCTTAGAATCATGCAACATGCATTGCGTGATGAATGAGAAACTTCATATTTGGGAATTAGACTAAATCTTTGGCAAAGTGTCAAGTAAAGGACTGAGAGATCGAGTACACTAGGTTGTATGTTAATCAAGTCCACCACAAGAATGATAAAGATATTCGTCATGATTTACTAAAGTTTAGTAAATATGATTATACTTATAAGATTAAGTGTAATTCTGAGTTGGTTGAAAGAGTTTTGATAAATAGCAGAACGAATAAGAAGAATCAAGTAGGCAAAAAGATAAAAGTTTCTCTATTCTAAGAAGAAGGGAGAGTACCTTTTATTGTGTTTTATGATAAGTCTTAATGATTAAGAACCATATCTCAATTTATCCTCTAAGTGAGTCTTAGTACATTTGTATGTCTAAGAATAGGAATCAAGAATTATAGAAATAGTTAAATCAAGAAGTCAATCATACTTCGTTCCAATATCAAGTCTTAGAGTCAAGATTATGACATGAGTGACAAGTCTTAAGTAGGTTTGTAACACTTATCAAATGTAGAATAAGAAAGTTTCTTATTCTTGTACATTTGAAATTTGTAAGTTGTGATGTCTTGGATAAGACAAAGACCAACTAGGACCAATTGAGTGAAGTGTTAAACTTGATAAGAAGCTACACTAACTCTTGAATATTTGTTTTGTCAAGAAAAGTTCCTTGACAAAAAGAATCTTATATGTCAAGGAGTTAATGGGAGTCTTAATGGTCTTGAAAGGTTTCAAGAACAAATCAAGAGTTTAACCTAGTTGATCATCACTAGCACACGACTTGAGGTTTAAAGCCTATCGTGGATGACATACTCTTTTTCCATGCCATTCCAATTGAGTTAATTATGCATGTGAGTTCTATGAGTTCTCATTTGAATGCATAAAGACAAAGCACCTTGATCAATGGAAAGTACATTGATATGAAATGGTGAGTTGCTTGGAAGACATGGTGGGCATTCATGTTACCATGAGGCAAGAAATCGAGATTGAGCACATTCGGTCCATATGAGTTTGGATTTGTCGCAAACATTGTCTTATGATTGTTGTTATGACAAATTCACATGGATAAGAACACATACATTTTGAAATCTAAGTGTCATAAGATTTCTCTCCATCATGAAAATGATTGTGATGAAATGCTTTCACTAAGAGAGATTTTAAGAAGATTGCAATTGTGAAAATTGTATTCTCAAAATTCGATTATGATTACGGCATCCCTTTTCATAGTTTGAATTGTGAGATTTGGCAATTAGTCTGAACATCTGGGACTTAGTAACATAAGTTCTGAATTTCTTTAGACACACACGTGAGCTTTCTAAGGCAAAGGTGTATGAGATTAAGAAGCTTAGATAAAGGCTTATCAATGCATCAGGTATTTAGAAATATGAACTTAAGGAATTCAATAAACATTGTTTTCTGGAAGTTCAGATGTTTTCTAGATATATGTCAAACCTAGTGGGAGCATAAGTGTTATGCTTGAATGGTAATAATCATCGTGTTAGTGGGAATATGATTATGATTTCAAGTATTGCAAGTTAGCAATATTAATTATAGAAAACAAAGATTCACTTTGCCAAGTTGTAGGGGTTGAAAAGTTGTTTTGCTATAATTAAGGGAGAGAATATTATACTTCATTTCAAATCTAAAGGCTTAGATTGTGGAATTTTAATCAAATTTAGTCATATATATATATATATATATATATATATATATATATATATATATGAATGTTGTGTTGGAATGGTTCAACATGAGGAAATTCTATATATGGAAAGGATAACTGCATTCTCAAAATTTGGTTATGATTACGGCATCCCTTTTCATAATCAAAATTGTGAGAACATGGAAATTAGAAATTTTATAGTAGAAGACTGGTAAAGTATCACGTCTTAATGTTAAACATTATGAATTGTGTTCCATATGCCTCAGGTATAGGATCGATTGCATATGCTATAATGTTTGATCATTCTAAAATTTTCTAAATGCTTAGCGCATTAAGAGGGAAAAAGGACTAGAACGGTTTTGGCTAAAATAATTAAACAACTATCAAAGGACGATCTAAGGTTCGCCAAGGATTTGTTGCTTGTGAGTATTTGGAAGTATAGTATTGGATGGACCATGTTGACATTATTTTGAATAAATAAGATTCTCTTTAGAATGAGTTGTCATATGGCAAATATGGAAATGTGTCCATATTGGGAGTTGGATATTGAAAGTCTATGTCTAGATTAGAAACTTTTATGCAAGAAGGATGTTCAAAGGAATGTACTTTAAATGTGAGACTTCGCGTCTATGGAATTGTCTTGTAACAATTTCCGATAGAATACCATGGAATTTCATTAGCCGAGTCTTGGTGACTTTTGTGCTATGACATTACGAAAGGATCATTGCATAAAATGTTAGAATCTACCATATTCTATTAGTGGCAAGAATGTTGTGATCTTACACTAATGATAAGGATTGGGAATTGTGAAATGAGTTTCATTGGAAAGGTTTTCAATTGATCTATTTCACAAAGTAAGGATCATCGGTAACATAGTGTGCATGCCCGGAGCATAGGACAGCTATTGTTGTAATTCAAGTAATAAGTTGATTATCCGAAACATTAAACAATGAATAATGAGTAGTCGATATGGTGTTTAAATAAAAGGTGTTTTATTTACGCTCAAAAGTTTTGGGGCCATATATGATTAAGTATTATTGTTGTGTTTCATTTTGCATGTTTTGACTTCCAGAATAACTGGGTTAT
Source organism: Lactuca sativa (assembly GCF_002870075.4). Lineage (NCBI taxonomy): Eukaryota > Viridiplantae > Streptophyta > Magnoliopsida > Asterales > Asteraceae > Lactuca > Lactuca sativa. The sequence continues at coordinate 13,577,844 of NC_056626.2, forward strand.
TCGAACCTCCACAGTCGGTCATACGTTGGAAGTAGGTATGAAGGAAGACTGTCATGAATTTGCCTGTAGATTGTCTAAAGTGTTTAGACATAGCACAAGTTTGTTGCAGAGTTCATGAGTGCTTTGACAATATTAAAGTATTGGATTAAACCCACACTCACTTGAATCACTTCATGGATTTATCACAGGTGATTAGTGAGATGATAACATTGTATATTCTTGAAACCGAGACGTGTGAGTTGTTATTTGTTGGTCGGTTGCACATTGATGATAAGTAAACGCACCAGTAACTTGGTGTTATAAAACTTATTGTTGTGTGTGATTCGATTAGTAGGTGCAAGCAAGCATTTGAGTCAAAATTTATCCATTCCTTTTACCCAAAGTGGGATAAAAGCAATATTTGTGGGCCCCTCGATGATTTAGTGATGGCACCTAAGCGCTTGGCCAAGCCGGGACTAAGTTTATGTGTTCAATTGTAGTCTGTTGTCAGTTGTCATAAATCAAATGTCGGGAAACAATACACAGACAGAGAGAATGATTTGAATCCATGTCTTGTGTCTATACGATATCTTGAGAACGGAGGAATATATAATCCCTTATCTAAAGGACACGCGTATCTGATAACATCAGAGTTGACAGCAGCTTTTGAAAGCTACAATTGCTGATCAGGTTTTGAAGTTGTGAAAAATAGTTATTAGACTTATCCAAGTGGGAGACTGTTGGATTAGTATCTAAGTCCATAACTATTTTGGTATGTACTTGACCCGATTATGAGCATGGTCCTTTTGGGTTGCCTTCACCATAGCAATATGTAGGATGAATTAAGGAGAGAAAGGTTTAATTATGATTTATTAATATATTATAAGAATAATATATTAAAGGAGAAATCATATTGTTTAATTAATATTAGTCAAGAATTAATAAAGAATTAATTTTGTGGCTAAAAGAGATTAATTAAACTTAGGGGACTGGAATTGTAATTATAAGATAATTGCAATTGGGCTATGGATCGCCTTGGAATAATAGGTTGGATGAATTCTATGGGGAAGCCCATTAGAAATCGTCCAAGTCATGTTCAAGAAGGGGTCCATGGGCTGCTTAGGGCTTAAGCAGTCAGATTAGGGTTTCCTAGCTGTAAACCCTAATAGCCAGTATATATAAGGAACCCTTATGGCCCTAAAAACGTGGTGAATACTTCCTTTAGGGTTTCCAGCCGTTTTTTGGTGCCTCCTCTCTCCTCCCTCTTCATCCAAGTTTCTTAGTGGTGTTTGTGACTCCATTAGAGGTGCAACACTTGAAGCACTAAGCCTTCTGAAGCCAAGGATTGATTGTTATTGCTATATAACAATCAAAGGTAAGATCTAAACCCTAATTTTAGTTATAGTTTATTAGATCTAGGGTTTACGGCTTTGGATTATCAATTGCATGTTCATTAGACAAACTAGATCCGAAGCTATTAGGGTTTGCATGTACACCATAGGATTGATGTTTTGCTCGAAACCCATCACTCTCATCATTTTGTCACACATCATCTATTTCATCTACCCATGTTCTACCCAACATATTTGTAGATATAAAATGCATACAAGGTCCAGATCTGTAGAACAAAGTTTACATCTTTCATCCATCATAACTTTCAAAGCATAAAATACATATACGGTCTAGATCTGAAAAATAATGTTTACATCTTTCATCCGGCATAACTTTCAAAGCATAAAATACATATACGGTCTAGATCTGAAGAAAAAGTTCAGATTTAAAGGAAAGAAGTTCAGATATTTCATCCAACATAGATCTCAAAGTATACAGTTTATATTTGAAGAAAAAGTTTAGATCTAAGATGAGAAAGTGTAGATCTGAAGGAAAAAGTTTCAGATCTGAAGGAAAGAAGTACAGATTTTTCATCCAGCAAACATCTCAGGTAAACAGATAACATATATTTACACATAGCACATAATTTATATGAAATACTTCATATCTATGTGTAAGATGAAAGCGACTATACACTCACCTGATACGGAGTGATTCGGCCAACACCTCACTTCTAAAAACTAATATTCTTTGACAAAACTGGGAAGTTTGCTTGAAAACCGGGCTCTCCACGGGCAGAGTTTCAAACCGAAAACTCTTTTTCTCGGAGCCTTCGAGCTCTCTGAGGCCTCCTTCTAGAGCTATCAAGGTTTCCTAGGATTCGGGGGAGTTAGGATAGTCTAGAGAGAGAGAGTAGAGGGAGAAAGATGTGAGAAAAGAGTGAACAAGTCGGTTGGCCCTCGGCCCCATTTTATAGTCGCGAGGGCTCGCACTACGTTGAGCTTAGTTCCGAGTACATTGGGTGTACTCCAAGGTCGTACGACACGTGTCCGAAGATGGTTGGGTCATCATGGCTCAATACAGACAGAGGAAAAAGTCAACATGCGGGGCGTACCTCCTTCGTACGTGGGGCGTACTTCGGTACGCAGGGCGTTCGAAGGTACGTTAGGCGTACCCCTCGCACCCAGCTTCGAGATTTCCCACTCCGACTTCTAAAATTCATAACATTCACATACGAGCTCCATTTTCGACGTTCTTTATATCCACGTGTAGGTTAGACCGTACTCTACAACTTTTGTTTAGACTTTGTCGATTAATTCTCGACCGATTTTAAATATAATAGTATGAGACGATTACACTGTTAAACGACCGTGTAAAACTCGTAACTTCTATATACAAGCTCTGTTTTCCTCTGTCTTTTTATCGTTGAGCTCCTATTGCCGAGATCTTCGATTCTCGTGTAGGTTGTGTCAGCCGATTCGAAACTTATAAAAATCATAACTTCTTCCTATGAAGTTAGATTTGGGTGTTCTTTTTATACACACTCTCGGTTTAACAAATACTACGAATTTCGTTTAGATTTCTAGGGCTAAAAAGTCCTCTATCGTAAATTCACAATTTACGTCGCGCAGTGTCGTGCCGGTTCTATCGCGAAACTTCGACAAGCCATAACTTCTTCGTTATAACTCGGATTTCGGCGTTCTTTATATCTCCGAAATCCTTGTCACGACCACTACAACTTTCTTCATAGATATCAGGTTTATCTAACATTTTATTTTTGATGCTTATTTTTATTCTTTATTTATTATATTATTATAAACAAGCAATAAGCACACAAAATCACATAATTCACATAATATTCAAGTAATTCATCTTTATTACTTTAAAACGAGTTACAATGGTTGACCTAGACTATTACATCACCATTAGTGCTAAACCCAGAAACACGAGCGTTACATAGAACCTGATATTGCCATATTTATATACATTTTTAGGCATTATTTTAATGCATTTTAGGCTATATTTTGGTAAATTGCAATGATATTTGTTACTTATTAAGTTCAAATGTATTTTGCAGCCAAAAATGACATTCTTGATGAAAATGGACTGAAAACTAAAAAAAGTTGGATACTTACAGGACTAGAGATAAAGCTAGGAGCTTAAAGGATCAAAATTCGAGTCCTACACATTTTTGACGACGTGGTGTTCTAAAGTCCACGACATGAAATTTGGAAGGATCTTGTTTCCATGCTTAAAAATAAAGCTCACGATGGGACATATGGTCCTTCATGTCATGACCACGTGTCCTAGAAGATTCCTATATGGAGAGGTACAAGTTTCCTTGGCGAATACGAGATAGATACGGAGTTCACATCATGACACCCTTATGATCACGATGTTAAGAGAAAAATTATGGAAACTATATATATTGGATATTATATCGATTTGAAAAAAAGTCTAGAGATTTAGATGACTTTTGGGAGAGAAAAGCTGCGAAAGTTAACCCTTGGAAGAATGAGAAGATGGTAGACCAAGAGATTACTAGATTGTTGCAAGATTTAACATCATACATTCGGTTTTCTTAGATTGATCATGTCTAGTTTAAATTCTTGTTTTTATGTTTTCATTTTCTGAAATTATGAGCTAAATCATTAGGCTTTCGTTTAATAATGATGAACCCTAATACTATGTGTTAGTTTCTACTTTTCATGGATTTATAAAGTTGTTTTAGCTTGTATTTGATTTCTCAATACCTAGCAAGTTCAAAGTTTTAATATTTTTTGCTTAGATTCATGTTCAGTGTAGTTGAATGATCATTTTAATTACATGAACTTGTCTACCTAGTTGTTTATGACCATTAAATTTCTATATCTAGCGATGGATCAAATGCTAGAGTAGGTAATAAAGATAATAACTTTAATTGTGTTAGAGAACTTAATTTGATCATAATTATGTTTGGTTATTTGTATTGATCATAAATAATGTTAGATATATCTTACATAGCCCATTAATCTTAAATAATCAATTTAGTATCCACTTGTGTACGATCATTGCATAGTGGTTCATGAATTGGTGAAACGTTAGGAGATTGGACAAAGACTTCTAGTAACTTTGATATATGTAACCAACTAAATTAATCCACATCTTTAAACTAACCATAGGAAAAGGGGGGATTCAAAGCTAAACGAAAGTGTCTTTATTCTCTTGATTACAATCGTCTCTAGTTAGTGTTTTGCTTACTTGTTAGTTATTTGACTAAATTAAGTTATTCTGAACTTGCAAAATTAGATAATAAAAACCCCTACTTTAGTTGTTTTCTAGATTAAATTTTCGTAGTTCATTTATTAGCAAAATCATGTTCCCTATGATCGACACCCGACTTACTTTTCTATATTATTATCTAACTAGGTACACTACCTATAAGTGCATTAGTAGATAAATTTCATTCTATTATAAATTTAAAACTAATAGGAATATTTTTATGAACACCGAGTTTTTGGTGTCGTTGCCAAGGAACGACTATTTTCGGCTTATAATATTGCTTTAGGTTAATCGATCCTTTTTATGGGGTAAAAACCACAAAAAAATAATTTTATCTGTTATTTTGGTTAATCGATCCTTTGTCACATCATGAAAGTTGAATTTTTTTCGTTTTTTTGTTTGTTTACTTTTAGTTCGTTTTTACGGTTTTTGTTTTGTTTTGTTTTAGTAATATGTGACCAAGGCATCACAGCTACCTATCATACCACCACTAGACGATCCTGAGTCCACATTCCATAAAAAGAAAGATAAAAAGGTCGACGACTCAAGTATCACATTTCAATCGGACAAGTTTGAAAGTTTCAAGGAAACTCAAAAAAACAAAGGCACCCAATACGATCAAGGAACATAAACCGATTCATAAGACGACGTCAAATGCGAGGTAGAAGAAATGGCGGGAATTACAACAATGACCATGGTGGAATACAAGAGGAGAATGCATAATGACAATGAACCTGCTCTTGTTCCACCCGTAATTCCCACTACGACAAGTTTTGAGCTCAAGGGACATATTCTCTCAATGCTCAAGGATATGCCATTTTCCAGGAAAGACTATGAAGATGCCTTTAAACACATCGATGATGTATTGGAGATTCCAAACTAATTCAATGTTTAAAATGTTTCAAAAGATACGGTGCTACTAAGGATGCTTCAAGTAACATATACAGGAGATGCCATAATTTGGTTAAAGTCACTTGCACCTGGAACGATTAGAACTTAGACCAACTTTCATGAAGCATTCATTGAACAATTCATCCCCCCGTTGAAGATAGCCAAAATAAAGAAGAAGATAGAATTTTTAAAGCAAAATGATGGTTAGTCCTTATATGAAGCTTAGGGGAGATACAAGGGATTGCTCAGGAATTTTCCTCAACACAACCTAAATGTTCAACAAGAAGTGTCAATATTCTATGATGGGATACGTGTAACCATGAGGCAAATCCTTTATTCTCTAGACCAATGATGATGAAGAATTTGGCTACAATCAAGGCACTAAGTGAAGAATTTTCTAATCATTATGGAGAATACTAAAACCCTCATGAAGACATTACAAGAGGCAAGGTAGGTGGAGATGGAGGATACGGAAATTTGGTTGTAGTGATGGCAAAGCTCAAAAATATGGATAGAAGAATTACCAAGATGGGTCAATCCATACATGCCATACAAGTGGGTTATGACAATTGTAGTGGGCTTCACTTGACAAAAGAGTTCGACTTACATTAGAACGGGAATCAAAAAGCGTATGTGAGTGGTGATCATTTTGTTGAAGATTGGAGGAAGCCTAGAAACGAATGGTTACTGTAGCACTCTCGTTTCTGGCTAAGCATTAGTGTAATAATGTAATAGTTAGGGTCAACAATTGTAACCTTTTTTGAGGCAATGAAAAAGAATTATTTGAGTATTATGTGATTTATGTGCAATATACGTGCTTATAACGATACAAAATAATAATAATAATAATAATAATAATAATAATAATAATCAAAAATAAAATAATAGATAGACCCAATATCTATGAAGAAAGTTAAAGTAGTCGTAACAATGATTCCAGAGATATAAGGACTGTTGGAATCCGACTTATAACGAATAAGTTATGACCTTTCGAAGTTTTGCGACTAAACCGACACATTGTCGCATATCGTAAAAAATAATTTTTTAATAAACTACTTTTTAGCCTTAGCGATGTAAACAAAATTCTTAGTATACGTTAAACCGAGAACGTACATTAAAAAAAAAGAACGTCCAAATCTGACTTCGTTTGAGGAAGTTATGATTTTTCTAAGATTTGGCATAGCAGTATACAGCCCGAAAATCGAATTTTAGATCGATCGATATTTAGCAGATACAACCTAAATGAGAAATGAATATCTTGTTAATAGGAGCTCAACAATATAAAGACAGTCGAAAACGGACGTCGGATGAAAAAGTTATGAATTTTTAACAGACTTTAACTGTCCAACCTGTTAAAATATAACTTTTAAATTAAAGTCAAAACTAGTCTATTGAGTCTAAACGAAAGTTGAAGATCACGTCGCTGCCTACAAATGGATATAAAAACATCAAAAATGGAGCTCGCATGCCAAAGTTACAGATTATAGATTTAACTTTTTTATTAAGTTCCGGAGGTGACACATGGCACCATCTCAACCACACCTTCTTCCCCAAGGCTTCGCACGCGATCGCGACACCTGGCACTTCAACACTCTGTTTTCATCCTAAAAACACTCTGTGTTGCACCAATTCATAGCCTATAAATAGAGGCACAAATCATCCCATTTCTTCACACCTTTTCTCAAATTCACTTCCAAAACACCCCAAACCCTTTTCCCCTTTCCGTAGCACTTTCTAAGTATTAGAGATGAGTCATGGAGCACCATAAGGTCTTGAGAATAAGACCTTTTGGCTTAGAAGTTTTGCTTGTGCAGTTCTCGGTTCTTCGTTAAACCCCCTTGTAAGTGAGTTATGCTTACCCTACTTTAAGTATAACTTATGTTTAAGTTCATTATAGTTATTATGAACCTATAAACAAGACTTATCAGTGATTCAAATTCGTTATACTGATTGATCTACTTATGGGGATGGTGTCTAGGCTGTGATTTAGTGAGGTGTATAAAGTGGGCTTTCCAAACAGTATACTTCGTATACCAAACGGACCCTACCTCCGATATAATCCTGCATGGTTGTTCCTTACTTGATAGATAATGAAAGTAGACTTTGAGTTAATGATGAATCTAGACTAATAACTAGTCGCAATAAATATTAGACTAATATCTAGTAATAATGATACTAGGTTTCGTCGAAGGAAAGAAAATTGTTAGAAGCAAAGCACTGCCCGAATTTCGAGTCATCACTTTAACAAGTAAGTGCATAGTTACTTTCATCTTACACATAGATATGAAGTATTTAATATAAATTGCATGCTATGTGTGCATATTATATGTGTTCTTCATATCTATGATGGATGAACAAATTATACATGTTTTACTTGATTTAAAGTGTATATGTATTTTATACCTATAATTATGATGGGTAAAGATGCGTAGATGATATAGATAATGAAATAAATGATGAGAGGTCTCGATGTTTGAGCTGATTCAGTCATTTATCATAGTATAGATGACGACCATGGACTATTCTAGACGGTCCAGTGGAACGCCGACAAGCTCGAACCCTTAGGTATTTTTGAACTACATGTTCACCAGGTGTACTGCATCCCCCTCATGGTTGCCTTATTGACATATATTGCTAAGGAATCCCCTAAGCAGTTTTTTCTATTTCGATGTTAATCCTTAGGGTAGGCCCCTTAAATTAGATACTTTAGGGACATAAAGTGAAGATAACGGGAATGGGTAATCGAGTTGAATGATTTGATGAAATTAATGAACTTAATTATTGTGGGTTGAAAACCCTATGTGCTCACCAGGATGCCAAGCCTAACCCACTCATCTTCTTGTAATACAGGTAGTGTTAAAAGAGAACAGGAGTGATGATCTGATGAGAGATCTATGTATTATAGGTCATTAGAATAATAGATATTGTAAGGCCTGTACTATTTTTGTTTATGCTTATGCATTGTTTTGACAATAATATCCCAACGTGTTTAATATGATGAAAATACATTTCTTCGACAATGCTTTAATAATTTACTTATCATATTTTTGGGAACAAATTCCGTAATATTATTCTTCAAAAAAATACTCTAATTTATAAATAAAGCATAAACAAATCGGTCTTTTCTGGCCGTGAAATTGGGGATGTCACAGTTACCTTATGATGAATACACGAAAACTAAAGAAGAGAAGTTCAGGAAAACCAGACGAGGAACTTCCAAAAAGAAGAACCACCACCCGAACATGGAAGCGAGTGAGAAGAGACATGATTCTATTGACACTATAATAAGGAACCAACAAGTCACCATATCAAACATTGAGACTCAAATTGGACAATTGAACGAATGTTTACCACCTAACAATCCAGATTCAAAACCGCAACCACATATCATGGAGATCTCCACTGATGAAGACCTTCACTCTGAGCCTCTAGTGATCCATAATAAAGTCGAGAAGCAACCCGATTCACAACTAATAGGAGTAGAAAAATAACACTACAACAAAAATGACCTACGACCACACATTTTTAAAAATCGTTTTGCCACATTTTAGAAAAAAAAATATGATACATATGGTTATTCAAACAGTTCATGTGAGAATAGGTATTACCCTTAGCCACATTAAAAATCCATTGCACATTATTTCCGATAAATGGAACAAAAATACATGGTAAATGGTCATTTATGGCCACCTAATTTGACAGAGGCTAAATGATACATATGGACACACAAACTTTTAGAAAAAAATGACACCATAAATTGCTTACAGCCTCATGGCTTTTCACGTTTATTATATGTGGCTAAATGATACATATGACCATACGAACCATTCATATGACCATATGTATTACCTTTAACCACATTAGAATCCATTGCACATTATTTTCGATAAAAGTGAAAAAAAGATCTGGCAGATGGTCATATTTGGCCACATTATTCTACTGAGGCTAAACAATACATTTTGACACAGAAACTATTAAAAAAACGTCACCATAAAATGCTTACAGTCACATGGTTTGTCATGTTTATTATATGTGGCTAAATGATACATACATTCATATAAACAAATCATGTGACCATATGTATTCCCTTCAGCTACATTAGAATCCATTACACATTATTTCCGATAAAACGAACACACACATGTGGTAGATGACCATATTTGGCCACATTATTCGACTGAGGCTAAATGATACATTTGGACACATAAACAATTTTAAAAAAAGCCACAATAATATGCTTACAACCATATGGTTTTTCGCGTTTATTATATGTGGCTAAATGATACATATGGTCATACAAACAATTCATGTAGCCATAGGTATTACTGTTAGCCATATTTAATAATTTATAAACTAAAGGAAAAGCAATGTGAGTTTCCATCAACAAACGAGAGATGTATGCAATTCCCTTCAAGTTAAAACTTTTCTCATCATGAAGCAAAGAGTGATAATATATATCTATGAATCCGTTTGGATTTCGGTAAGTAATTATTTTAATTGTTTTAAAAGATATTAATAATAATAATAATAATAATAATAATAATAATAATAAAGTAATATTGATAGTAATAATAAAAATAAATCATTATTTTTTTACCCGAGGGGGTAAATAGCAATTTCTAGAGACGGTTTTAATTAAATAAAATGGCTTAAGGGTAGATTTTGTTTATATGATTTAACCCGAGGGGTCAATTATGTCATAACGAAATGTCTTGATCTGTTTTCGGGAGCAGTCATGCAGTTGCGCGTATCCATGTCCTTTTTGCCCAATTTAAACATACAAACACTCGAATTTTTGAAAGCCTCTTAACCCTTACCCTTAGTAACATTTCCTTAGACCATTTGAATCGCTTATCTCTCCCTTTTAACTACCAAACCAGAGAGAAAAGGACTGAAAAACGAGTGAGGCCAGTTAGGGTTTTAGTGAGTAAGAAGACACTTCAAGCACGATCACCACAACATAAACGAAATTTTCCGAAAAAAATTATACTGTTGAAATTTTTTTGAGGGGTATCCCAGGCTCCAAGATGGATCCGCCCTTGACTTCGTTAATATACCAAAATTTTAACATCTAACCTTATTTAGTTTAAATTATAATAAAAGAAATGTTTTGTGAATTAGTGGTGAGTTTTTTTTTTTTTTGAGTGACAAATCTAACCCATTCTTAGTATATTACTCATAAATCCATCTCATAAATCCATCTACGTCTCCAATGAAACTTAAACTTTCAACCTCAAAGAGGAAGGATCACATATGATATCGCTGGGCTAGAACCCCTTTAGTGAATTAGTGGCGAGTTAAGTTCAAAAAATTAAGACTGTTATTGAAATGAGTATTGGAACTATGTGCATAAGGAACTATAAAATTTATATAGTGTACTATTCTTCTATCATTTAAGTGATTTGATATTAGAATTTAAATATTAAATTTTCTTGTTTTACAACTAATTTGGTTTCAATTTTTTTTCATAGTTAAAACACATTACAATATGATTTATTTATACATTTTTATAGTGAAGTTCCTAAACATCGTACACAAATAAAATATATGATAACTTTATATAAACATTTAACCATTAAATTGATAGTGAACATTAAAATAAAAAATGTCAGTAAAAATATACTTTGTTTGTACTTTGTAGGACATTTCTCATATCCTCAACATTATTGCCACTTTTTCAACAAACTTCATGTATAATTTGTTTCTAATACAAAAAAAAAAATACAAATAGAAATTTTTTCTTCAAAGCATCTTTAATAACTTATTGAGTAATTAAGTCGTGTATAATCTTTTTCATAAACCATGTATCTGTTGAATTTTTACTCACTTCTTGATCGTGAAGATCTGTCGTTAGACAAGATTATAAAAAATAAAATTAAAAAAAATAAAAAATAATAAAAAATAAAAAAAAAAAACTAATTTAGATGCGAGTATATTTATTATTAAAATTAATTTTTTAAATGATAAGGATCTATAATATAAGTATTTAAAAAACGAGGTTTATAACATAAATAATTCTAATTGTACGTTTAATTTAAATTTCAGAATTTTCCTTCTATGAGTTAAAATAGGTGACTCTCGACTCTTCTCTACCCACTCATATTGATTAGACAATTTATTTAAAATAAATTTATCAGTTTTATCTTTTAAATTAAAAAAAAAAAGGGGGGGGGGGGGGGGGGGGGGAGGGGGGGTTAATGTCATAAAAACCCTTAATTTTTTAAGACTTTCTCGGTTTTATCCAAAGTTTGATTTTATGTCTGTTTTTACCCTCACATTTTCCAAAAAATGTTAGGTTTTACCTTTTTACCGGTGATAACAGGTTTTCTAGGTTATAATTATATTAACTTCACAAAAAACCCTTAAATTTATAGTTGTTTACGTTTTTACCTTTAACTTATAATTTTTTTACACTTTTACCCTAATTATTTTTTTCATAATATACATATTCATGCAAAAAAATCGTGTTTATATACGAAACAAATATTTAATTAAATGTCGTATTTATATTTTTTAATATTATATATAAACACGTTTATGATTAAACAAGTTTTGTTATTGACATGTATATTTTTTAATACATAAAAGTATGCATTTGTAATTCTAAAAACATATTAATTTGTTTTTTATTACATGTTAAACGGTTTATCCAGGGAAAAGACCTATATATATATATATATATATATATATATATATATATATATATATATATATATATATATATATATATATATATAACATTTAAAAAAAATGTAAATACAATATTTAATTAAATATTTTTTCGTATATAAATATGGTTTTTTTCTGCATTAATACGTATAATATGAAAAAAAATACTTAGGGTAAAAATATAAAAAAAAAACTATAAACTTAAGGGTAAAACGTAAAAAAAACTGTAAACTTAAGGGTTTTTTTGCGAAATAATATAATGGTAACCTAAAAACCTGTTATCACTGGTAAAAGGGTAAAACCGGACATTTTTTGGAAAATATGAGGATAAAACGGACATAAAATTCAACTTTGGGCAAAACAGACAAAACTCTAAAAACTTAAGGATTTTTATGACATTAACCCTTAAAAAAATTTGATTTTTCTATTAAGTGACCATTATATTGGTTATTGTGCATGACTATTTAACACATGAGTACATCCAATATTATTTGTTTGGGCACAACAAGTGTTCATATACAACTTTTGATCCATTTCTTTTAAAGTTAGCATTAGATTCTCCAATGGAACGTATGTTGTTGTTTTATGTGGGTATATTATATACATATATATATATATATATATATATATATATATATATATATATATATATATATATATATATATATAAATAGAAAAGATTCTAAAATAAGAATGATAGGTTGTGTAGCAAAATAAATCCATAAATGATTTTTCTAATTTCAAGTCTTATTATATGCATGTAACTCTGATAAAAGTGACTACCTGTAAGTAAAGTTATACAAACAAAATTCTAAAATGCATGTCAAAACGAAGTTGTTATTATTATTATTATTATTTTTGCAATTCGCATTTAGGAGCATTACTGGATGGCACCAAATAACTAGCTTATTAGGAAATAAAACGCTTTGTAGGTGCAGATGAGGATCCATTATGCATGCATTGGTTGGTAATATACATTGGTGTAGTTGCTTTCATACATCATTTTTAGATTAAAAAAAAACATTTCAATGTAATTTATAATCGATATAAAGACAATTGTGACTTAAAGAAAGAGATGCCGACAACAGTTAGATGTGAAAAAAAAAAGTTGGTTGTACACATGCTTAAGGCTTTTATAAACATAGTCATAGATCCATCTATTAAGCACTCCATGTGCACTTAAAATTAGAGAGCAGACGGGATGAAGATAGATGGTGTGATTGTGGCTATTATTTCAATTATTTTTTAATAAAGAAAATTCAATTCAAATAAAAGGAACCACAATATAAAGAAATTATTGTATGGAAAACAGGGAATTACAGGCTGATAACGACATTTTTAGGGTTACTAAGACATTATGTCCGACACAAAATGACTACCCCACTTCTACGGTACTCCTAAGACTAAAGGGTGTGAGGTGCGGTTTCAGCTGATATGGCACTAAAACACCGTGTCCTTTATGCGGTTTTGGAAGAGAGGTTAGGGGAGTGTGGCAAAAATTAGGAGCGCTCCCTTCCTCTCTCTTCTTTCCATCCCTTTGGTGTTGTAGAAAAGTGCGGTAATGGGAGGGAGCGCGGCACCACTCCCTCCGGCCTAAATACACGAATGAATTCCTGTAGGGCATAAAATTTAGGGTGTTCCTATATACACGAATAAAATCATGTAATTGAGCTTTGGGGGAACAACAAAGTCCCCATCCCATCATCTTGAAAGAAGAACTTCAATTTTCTTTATGTTTTTTTATTTTACTCCCTTCAATTTAGATGTAAGTTTTAAAAGATACCCTTTATTCTAATTTTTATAATACACTCTAATACTTCATTATTGATTTGAAATATGTATATAAAAATATATATTTATGTTCTTAATAATTAACTCCTCATTAAGATCTCGTTAAAATTCCAAATACAGAGTGTCATTTTTTCTAATAAATTTGAGTTCTTAATAATTAGCAAAACACATTAATCTGTCGTTAAAACACAACCACAAATCTTGTTTTATCTGTTAGGGTTGGTTAAAATTGATGATAAAAAAATCATTCATGTTCATTAATATGGAGTTTGTATCATCCAAAGAGAATTTTTAGTAACTTGTCAATTATTTTTACGCCCTACAATTTATAACAATAAAACATCACAACTTATAATAATTATTTTTAGTAACCCGCTGAGTACGAACTGATTTATGAACTATTATTATCGTCAAATGTTGATAAGGGTTCCATTATAATGTATTAGTAACTTTTCAATTATTTTTACGCTTTACAATTGTTACACCTCCGACCGAGGCGGAGGAATATAAGGTTTGATTTGAAAATCAAATATAAATGTAAGGATATTTAATGAAAATAATATATTTTATTATTTTCAAAATTCGATTTATAACTTTATTAAAATGCCCCATCTTGGTGACATATACCCCCAATTTATGAATGGCAACTGACATATCATTTCAATTATTGTATTAATATGTGTGTCAATCATTCTATCGATAAAATGTAATATTACAATTTTATACATTCGGTTTACGTTGTAGTTTTAGAAAAGACCCTAAATTTTATCAATTTAAATCTTAAACCCTTGAAACTTTATTAATTTTGAAAACTAACAAATAGAAAGATATTATTTATTCATAAAAGTTGTATAATTAAAATGATCTCGTGAATACATTTACAAGAAGAGTAATAATGAATATTATTAAATATTAATAGAAAAAAATTAATTTGTTAAATAAGAAATATAAACTATGAAACATTAACAAAAATAGAAGGGATAAAAATGAAAATTTGGTTACAATTTCTTTCTATATATAGATGATTGGTATTTCTTATATGTTAAACTGAATGCGACTTGCAATGTCATTTTGAAAGTAACTTTCCTTAAAAGTAAACATTAAACATACGATACTTGTTATAAATATAGATTTTATTAAATGACAAGTTGGGAAGAATGGATGGGTAACACATATTATGAGGTATTTGTACTTAACCTTTATTATTATTATTATTATTATTATTATTATTATTATTATTATTATTATTATTATTATTATTATTATTATTACTATTATTATTATTATTATTATTATTAAATGTATGTTTTTCTCTTTGTTATGTTTAGAGAGATGATATTCATCCAATGGAGACAAATGAAGTAGATGAAATAATAGCTTCAATGAAAGTAACTATTTTTTCGACGACACATCGTCATTCGAAACGGATATTCATCCAATGGACACAAATGAAGCAGATGAAAATGAAAGTTTGAATGAAAGTCGTTATTTCTCTGATGACACATCACCATTCAAAACAGATAAGGTATAAATTCATTAGTATGTTGTTACAGTAATGTTAGCATCGAGTGGATTTGTTAGCCACTGATAATAATATAATTGTCAGGTGTCCAATTCTACACAAGAATTGATGGATTGGGTGCAAAATATGGAAAATACTTTAGGTTATGTCATCGTCATAAAAAATTCTAAACGTAACTTTAATGTTGTATTTCAATGTGACCGTGGAGGTACATACAAAAGTACAAAAATCTCTAAAAAAAACAGGGACAAAAAAATTAATTGTCCATTTAGCCTACAGGGTAAATATTCGTCATTAGAAAATTCTTGGAAGATAAAAATGATATGTGAATTTCATAACTATGAGTCGTCATTATATTTGGAAGGTCATCGTTATCCACGACGGCTAACTGAATATGAATGTCGAATAGTGGAAGATTTTTTGAGGAAAAATGTCAAACCAAAAGATATATTATCTGCACTAAAAAACCTAAATCCGAAAAATGTCTACTCTCAAAACTATCTACAATGCAAACGAAAAAGTTCGACGTAGGGGGAGAGAAGGTAAAACTCAAATGCAAGGTGTTATGGAATTTCTAGATCAAAACCGATATGTTTATTATAGTCGTGCAAATGTTTTGACAAATAAGTTAGAAGATTTATTCTTTGCTCATCCAAGATCGTTAGAAATATGGCGTGCATTTCCACATGTCTTGTTAATGGATGCAACATATAAGACAAACAAGTACGGGATGCCTCTATTGGAGATTGTTGGTGTAACTCCAACAAATATGACATTTTCCATTGCATTTGTGTACATGCATGAATAAAAACAGTCCAACTATGTTTGGGCTTTAGACTGTCTAAAATCAGTAATCGAAGGATGTACGTTGTCGCGTGTTATTGTGACCGATAGAGAAATGGCTCTCATGAACGCATACGCTATTATATTTCCAAATGCTAAAGGATTACTTTGCAGATGACATATAAATAACAATATCATGAAGAAATGCAAATCATGTTGGAATGTTCTTTATACGTCATGGACGAGGTTGGTTAACTCTGAAAAAAAGGAAGCATACAACAAGAATTTGGCATAGGTTGAAAAAATTACGAACAATTATCTAGGTATTTTTAAATATACATTATAATATGTTATAATTCATTACATCAACTGAAATTTGTTTATGTATTTCAGATGCATTTTCTTATCTAAACAAAACATGGTTGACACCACACAAAGAAAAGTTTGTTTCTGCATGGACCGATAAGTTTCTTAACTTTGGCAACCACACAACTAATAGAGCTTAAAGTCAACATGCCAAGTTAACAAGATATGTCGAAACATCGCGATCAGATATCGCCAAATCATTAAAGCATATTGTTGATGTTGTTGAGTCACAATAAACAGGTATAAAAGCGAGTCTTGCGCATAACAAAATTTTTATTGTACATCGGTACTACGAAATACCACATCTAAAACCATTGTGTCGTTTCGTTTCAATTTATGCACTTGATATCATTTTCAAAGAATATGAGCGGTCCAAAGAATTTGGATTTGTTTATGAAAATTGTGGATGTCAAGTACGTACAAGTTATGGGCTGTCATGTGCGCATGAACAATCTATATTTGTTAAAAAAGGTCATTATGTACCACTTCATTCAGTCGATAAGTTTTGGAAGAAACTTGATTTATTAGAATGCAAATCATTAGAAGATGACAATTTGGGTTGTGCAGTTGAGGTAAATATGTTTAATGCTCATTATGAAAAACAATCAAGATCTGTTAAGTTAAGTTTAGCAAGGAAGTTACTAAACTTAATCACGCTGTCAACAACTTCAGTTTCTGAACCTGCTACTCACAAAAATACTCATGGGCGCCCCTCCTTAAAGAAGAAACTTTTCAAGAAAACCCATATCGATTTAAACCAGGACCCACCAACTCAAGATCCACCACCTCAAGATCAACCGAATCAAGCGCCACCAACTCAATATCCATCTCGGCGTAGCATTTCTACTTATACGCCTGATTATATGCGATGTAATTTGTTTGATCTAAACCAGGAACCGGATAGGCATAGTACGTACTCGTTCCGAGAACCTCCAATGTTCAACTCAACTTTTAATCAGGAACAATCGATGCATAACTCGTACTTCAACCAAGAACAAGTAATGTATAATTCAGATCCACTTATGAATGAAATTCTGTATGAATTTCACCCATATGTCACAAACATACAAAACGTGAGGGGAGATGGAAATTGTGGATTTCGTGCAATAGCTACGTGTCTCAGTTATAGTGAAGATAATTGGCGTCAAATCCGCTTAGATTTACAAAATGAGTTGTTAGCACACCCAGTTTAGTACGCACAGATTTTTATTATGATTTAAACACCATACATCACTCATTGAATTTCAATGGATCACATTTCGCACCAAAAGATCGTTGGTTGATTATGCCGGTCACTAGGTTTCTCATTGCTAACAAGTATAGTGTAATGGTTATTTTTCTAAGCAAAGATAGTCCATCAACATGTTTTCCACTATGGTTTGGTCCCCAAGACATCTCAACTCATAGAGTTGTTATTGCTCTTGTTAAAGGAGATCATTATGTGAAGGTTGATTTACATGGAGCATATCCAATGCCTACTATTTTGTCACTTTGGTGTCACAACAGGTCATCACGATCTGCTGGATGGGAAACTGTTTATGCTGCTCGACTAAATTCCTGCATTTCTCCATTTGCAACACACAGTAATTGTAACAATTCTACAGTTATAATATCTGATAATGTGACAACCCAAATTTTTCGTATGTATAATTTCTACAGTCTAACACTTCATTGAAAGTCAAATTCATTTCTGTTACCATTTAGCTAAATTAAGGCTTGTTTGAGTATTTCGATGCCAGTACAATTAAGGAACAAGTGTTAGAAAGCAACCACTAAAGCCCTAACACCAAAATCATGCCATAAACTCCATAAGATGGAGTTTACAACCGTAAACATGGAGTTTACGGCAGTAAACTCTCTTGGGCAGTAAACTCTTAGGCAGTAAACTCTTGGGCAGTAAACTCACCATATATAAGGATTGAGCAGCCTTCCTTTCTCCCTTTTTCACACTCTAGATACTCTCTCTCTCTCACTACAAAATTCCTAATTTTGATCAAGAAGCATCAAAAATTTGGGTTGAAGGGAACTTGGCCAACTAAGAACACTTGAAGATCAACCCAAATTTTTGATGCTTCTTGATCAAAATTAGGAATTTTGTAGTGAGAGAGAGAGTTTCTAGAGTGTGAAAAAGGGAGAAAGGAAGGCTGCTCAATCCTTATATATGGTGAGTTTACTGCCCAAGAGTTTACTGCCTAAGAGTTTACTGCCCAAGAGAGTTTACTGCCGTAAACTCCATGTTTACGGTTGTAAACTCCATCTTATGGAGTTTATGGCATGATTTTGGTGTTAGGGCTTTAGTGGTTGCTTTCTAACACTTGTTCCTTAATTGTACTGGCATCGAAATACTCAAACAAGCCTTAATTTAGCTAAATGGTAACAAAAATGAATTTGACTTTCAATGAAGTGTTAGACTGTAGAAATTATACATACGAAAAATTTGGGTTGTCACATTATCAGATATTATAACTGTAGAATTGTTACAATTACTGTGTGTTGCAAATGGAGAAATGCAGGAATTTAGTCGAGCAACATAAACAGTTTCCCATCCAGCAGATCGTGATGACCTGTTGTGACACCAAAGTGACAAAATAGTAGGCATTGGATATGCTCCATGTAAATCAACCTTCACATAATGATCTCCTTTAACAAGAGCAATAACAACTCTATGAGTTGAGATGTCTTGGGGACCAAACCATAGTGGAAAACATGTTGATGGACTATCTTTGCTTAGAAAAATAACCATTACACTATACTTGTTAGCAATGAGAAACCTAGTGACCGGCATAATCAACCAACGATCTTTTGGTGCGAAACGTGATCCATTGAAATTCAATGAGTGATGTATGGTGTTTAAATCATAATAAAAATCTGTGCGTACTAAACTGGGTGTGCTAACAACTCATTTTGTAAATCTAAGCGGATTTGACGCCAATTATCTTCATTATAACTGAGACACGTAGCTATTGCACGAAATCCACAATTTCCATCTCCCCTCACGTTTTGTATGTTTGTGACATATGGATGAAATTCATACAGAATTTCATTCATAAGTGGATCTGAATTATACATTACTTGTTCTTGGTTGAAGTACGAGTTATGCATCGATTGTTCCTGATTAAAAGTTGAGTTGAACATTGGAGGTTCTCGGAACGAGTACGTACTATGCCTATCCGGTTCCTGGTTTAGATCAAACAAATTACATCGCATATAATCAGGCGTATAAGTAGAAATGCTACGCCGAGATGGATATTGAGTTGGTGGCGCTTGATTCGGTTGATCTTGAGGTGGTGGATCTTGAGTTGGTGGGTCCTGGTTTAAATCGATATGGGTTTTCTTGAAAAGTTTCTTCTTTAAGGAGGGGCGCCCATGAGTATTTTTGTGAGTAGCAGGTTCAGAAACTGAAGTTGTTGACAGCGTGATTAAGTTTAGTAACTTCCTTGCTAAACTTAACTTAACAGATCTTGATTGTTTTTCATAATGAGCATTAAACATATTTACCTCAACTGCACAACCCAAATTGTCATCTTCTAATGATTTGCATTCTAATAAATCAAGTTTCTTCCAAAACTTATCGACTGAATGAAGTGGTACATAATGACCTTTTTTAACAAATATAGATTGTTCATGCGCACATGACAGCCCATAACTTGTACGTACTTGACATCCACAATTTTCATAAACAAATCCAAATTCTTTGGACCGCTCATATTCTTTGAAAATGATATCAAGTGCATAAATTGAAACGAAACGACACAATGGTTTTAGATGTGGTATTTCGTAGTACCGATGTACAATAAAAATTTTGTTATGCGCAAGACTCGCTTTTATACCTGTTTATTGTGACTCAACAACATCAACAATATGCTTTAATGATTTGGCGATATCTGATCGCGATGTTTCGACATATCTTGTTAACTTGGCATGTTGACTTTAAGCTCTATTAGTTGTGTGGTTGCCAAAGTTAAGAAACTTATCGGTCCATGCAGAAACAAACTTTTCTTTGTGTGGTGTCAACCATGTTTTGTTTAGATAAGAAAATGCATCTGAAATACATAAACAAATTTCAGTTGATGTAATGAATTATAACATATTATAATGTATAGTTAAAAATACCTAGATAATTGTTCGTAATTTTTTCAACCTATGCCAAATTCTTGTTGTATGCTTCCTTTGTTTCAGAGTTAACCAACCTCGTCCATGACGTATAAAGAACATTCCAACATGATTTGCATTTCTTCATGATATTGTTATTTATATGTCATCTGCAAAGTAATCCTTTAGCATTTGGAAATATAATATCGTATGCGTTCATGAGAGCCATTTCTCTATCGGTCACAATAACACGCGACAACGTACATCCTTCGATTACCGATTTTAGACAGTCTAAAGCCCAAACATAGTTGGACTGTTTTTATTCATGCATGTACACAAATGCAATGGAAAATGTCATATTTGTTGGAGTTACACCAACAATCTCCAATAGAGGCATCCCGTACTTGTTTGTCTTATATGTTGCATCCATTAACAAGACATGTGGAAATGCACGCCATATTTCTAACGATCTTGGATGAGCAAAGAATAAATCTTCTAACTTATTTGTCAAAACATTTGCACGACTATAATAAACATATCGGTTTTGATCTAGAAATTCCATAACACCTTGCATTTGAGTTTTACCTTCTCTCCCCCTACGTCGAACTTTTTCGTTTGCATTGTAGATAGTTTTGAGAGTAGACATTTTTCGGATTTAGGTTTTTTAGTGCAGATAATATATCTTTTGGTTTGACATTTTTCCTCAAAAAATCTTCCACTATTCGACATTCATATTCAGTTAGCCGTCGTGGATAACGATGACCTTCCAAATATAATGACGACTCATAGTTATGAAATTCACATATCATTTTTATCTTCCAAGAATTTTCTAATGACGAATATTTACCCTGTAGGCTAAATGGACAATTAATTTTTTTGTCCCTGTTTTTTTTAGAGATTTTTGTACTTTTGTATGTACCTCCACGGTCACATTGAAATACAACATTAAAGTTACGTTTAGAATTTTTTATGACGATGACATAACCTAAAGTATTTTCCATATTTTGCACCCAATCCATCAATTCTTGTGTAGAATTGGACACCTGACAATTATATTATTATCAGTGGCTAACAAATCCACTCGATGCTAACATTACTGTAACAACATACTAATGAATTTATACCTTATCTGTTTTGAATGGTGATGTGTCATCAGAGAAATAACGACTTTCATTCAAACTTTCATTTTCATCTGCTTCATTTGTGTCCATTGGATGAATATCCGTTTCGAATGGCGATGTGTCGTCGAAAAAATAGTTACTTTCATTGAAGCTATTATTTCATCTACTTCATTTGTCTCCATTGGATGAATATCATCTCTCTAAACATAACAAAGAGAAAAACATACATTTAATAATAATAATAATAATAATAATAGTAATAATAATAATAATAATAATAATAATAATAATAATAATAAAGGTTAAGTACAAATACCTCATAATATGTGTTACCCATCCATTCTTCCCAACTTGTCATTTAATAAAATCTATATTTATAACAAGTATCGTATGTTTAATGTTTACTTTTAAGGAAAGTTACTTTCAAAATGACATTGCAAGTCGCATTCAGTTTAACATATAAGAAATACCAATCATCTATATATAGAAAGAAATTGTAACCAAATTTTCATTTTTATCCCTTCTATTTTTGTTAATGTTTCATAGTTTATATTTCTTATTTAACAAATTAATTTTTTTCTATTAATATTTAATAATATTCATTATTACTCTTCTTGTAAATGTATTCACGAGATCATTTTAATTATACAACTTTTATGAATAAATAATATCTTTCTATTTGTTAGTTTTCAAAATTAATAAAGTTTCAAGGGTTTAAGATTTAAATTGATAAAATTTAGGGTCTTTTCTAAAACTACAACGTAAACCGAATGTATAAAATTGTAATATTACATTTTATCGATAGAATGATTGACACACATATTAATACAATAATTGAAATGATATGTCAGTTGTCATTCATAAATTGAGGGTATATGTCACCAAGATGGGCATTTTAATAAAGTTATAAATCGAATTTTGAAAGTAATAAAATATATTATTTTCATTAAATATCCTTACATTTATATTTGATTTTCAAATCAAACCTTATATTCCTCCGCCTCGGTCGGAGGTGTAACAATTGTAAAGCGTAAAAATAATTGAAAAGTTACTAATACATTATAATGGAACCCTTATCAACATTTGACGATAATAATAGTTCATAAATCAGTTCGTACTCGGCGGGTTACTAAAATTAATTGTTATAAGTTGTGATGTTTTATTGTTATAAATTGTAGGGCGTAAAAATAATTGACAAGTTACTAAAAATTCTCTTTGGATGATACAAACTCCATATTAATGAACATGAATGATTTTTTTATATCAATTTTAACCAAGCCTAACAGATAAAACAAGATTTGTGATTGTGTTTTAACGACAGATTAATGTGTTTTGCTAATTATTAATAACTCAAATTTATTAGAAAAAATGACACTCTGCATTTGGAATTTTAACGAGATCTTAATGAGGAGTTAATTATTAAGAAAATAAATATATATTTTTATATACATATTTCAAATCAATAATTAAGTATTAGAATGTAATATAAAAATTAAAATAAAGGGTATCTTTTAAAACTTACATCTAAATTGAAGGGAGTAAAATAAAAAAACATAAAGAAAATTGAAATTCTTCTTTTAGAGTGACGGAAGATGGATGGGATGGGAACTTTGTTGTTCCCAAAACTCAATTACATGATTTTATTTGTGTATATAGGAACACCTTATTTAAAACCTTATAACTTATAACAATAATATACATTGGCCCTTTAACTTTGAAATCCTTGGTTCCAATCGATTTTTGTTGTCAATCACTTTTATATAAAGCCTTATAACTTATAACAATAATATATACTGCCCATTAACTTTTAAATATTGTCATTTTATTTTTATTTATTATAATAATAATAATATAAAGGAAAATGATATTTTAATTTAAAATGATACTTTTATCGATTTTTTTAGAACGAATGTTGAGCATTCATTTTAAAATGATGTTTTTATCAAAAAAAAAAATAGAATATATTATGACTTTTAATTTTTAAATCTATACAAATTAAGATTAATATCAATATATTTTTTTCAAAAATATGATTTTATATATATATATATATATATATATATATATATATATATATATATTTTCATGTATGATCAATTTGTTCACATGTAATTAAATCTTGTTTTTTCAAGAGATGAAAACACAAGAAACAGTTTTGACCAAATAACGAAACTGAATAAAGAAGATGGCGACTCAATGAAATTTAAAATATTGTACTTTCATTTAACATAAGTGATTAAGATCTGCTTTTCGGTTCGGTTTCCCTATAAAACAAATATCGACTCACTAGTTACCAGTTAACAAAAAATAGAAACTGAATCATCAGTTTTAAAAATGGTTATGTTAGTATGGGTTAGTTGGATATGTTAATTCGGTTTTTTGGTTGTTATACAATTCCTTAATTTTTAATAATACTTTATAGTAACATATTAAGTAAAAGGTTTAAAATAAAATTTTAAAAAACAAAAGGTAAATTTTGAAACGTAAATAAAAGTTTGAGGAAAAAATTGAAATTTAAAATAACATTATGGGTGTGTTTGGCAAGGAGTTTTTGGAAGCGTTTGGGAGCTTTTGGCTTTTGGTAAAACCCTCTAGTTTAAACAAAAAGGTTCGTTTGACAGTACGAGCGTTTAGCTTTTAGTAAAACAAACCGCTCCGATTCTAAAAGCTACTTCATGTAGCGTTTAACAAAACGCTCCTGAGCTTTTGAAATCAATTTCCATAATTACCATTAAAAATATATTTATATATTTATTTGTTTTTAATAAATTGTCCTTTTATGTAATTTTATATATTTCAAAAGCTTCCAGCTACTTTTGTCAAACATTCATATAACAAATAAAAGCTACAACTTCCCGCTACCAGCTACCCGCTACACGTTACACGCTACTCGCTACCATCTACCCGCTTCCAGCTAACAGCTACTTTTGCCAAACACGCCATATATGTCGGGATTAGTATATTTGAGACTGATTGATGTAAGCTTTTGGCTTTTGGTAAAACCCTCTAGTTTAAACAAAAAGCTTCGTTTGGCAGTACGAGCGTTTAGCTTTTAGTAAAACAAACCGCTCCGATTCTAAAAGCTACTTCATGTAGCGTTTAACAAAACGCTCCTGAGCTTTTGAAATCAATTTCCATAATTACCATTAAAAATATATTTATATATTTATTTGTTTTTAATAAATTGTCCTTTTATGTAATTTTATATATTTCAAAAGCTTCCAGCTACTTTTGTCAAACATTCATATAACAAATAAAAGCTACAACTTCCCGCTACCAGCTACCCGCTACACGTTACACGCTACCTGCTACCAGCTAACCGCTACCCGCTTCCAGCTAACAGCTACTTTTGCCAAACACGCCATATATGTCGGGATTAGTATATTTGAGACTGATTGATGGAAGACTACTTTGCAATAATTATTCGTGCATATATACATTTACGAGGAGAATGCCATTCTCGTACGTTGCATGAAAAACACCTATATAATTAAAGTCTTTATAAATATATGTTTTTTTAATATAACAATAATGTTGTTAAATTTGATATCATAATTTGTATATTAAATTGATATAATATATTGATTATTTTGAGTTATATGATAATATATACATTTATTATAACGTCATTATCTCAATAGTTTGAATGACTTCTACCCGCGAATTACACGTGTATAAAATTAAATATAATATATGGTTTAATGTTATTTATAGTTGTTATTATTGTTAATTATTTTTTTAAAATTTATTTGTTTAATGTTTTAATTTCTATCATTATAATTATTTAAAACATCAAACATTGTTTTTTTATTTTAAATGTAACAATACAATCATTTATATAAAGTTATTTTTAATTATTGTTACTGTAAGTTATTCTACCTTGTACAACCATTCAATTCAATCAAAGTCAGACTTGTTTCTGCTATCTTTTAGCATTGTTAAGGGTCTGTTTGGGTGTTCTAAGCCTAGTACATTCAAGGATTGGGTGTATGGAGGTATCTGCTAGAGTTCATTGTGCAACATTCAAGACGGAAAACTCCAACACTTGGAGTTTACGGCCGTAAACTAGAGATTACGGCCATAATGTCTTGGTTGGTCGTGAACTCCTCCCTTATGTAGGATATTCCTTCATTATTCTTCTTTTCTTACACTTCCAACTTAATAACACTCATTTCTCTCTCAAGTATCATCAAGATCAGTTCTATTTCCCGACAAATTGTAAGTGATTCTTCCATTTATTAGTTGATACCTTTCTTAATCTAGTAAAACCCCTTGATTTCATCTGTGAAATCACCTCTTTTGGGTTAATTCTTCAAGAACAACAAGAACAACAAGAACACACACTAGTTCTTTGGGCTGTGAACACCCCTTCAAGCTTCAAAATGTAAGTATCATTTCCATATACTAGTTATCTATTAGAAGCTATTGAAATACACCCTTGAAAACAACCATTTCACCAAGAACAACAAGAGTTTATGGCCATAGCATATCCCTTGGCTGTAAACCCCTATCAAGGACATCATTAGCCGTGAACTTCATTGGTCGTGAACATCTTTGACCGTAAACTCCCATGGCCGTAAACACCAATGGTCGTGAACACACTTGTGTTATCGTAAACACCTTTAGAACAATCATATGTGATTGTAGCACTTCATTCCAAGTATTTCCTAGTCCCTAAGGTGGTTCCCTGTCATGATTAGTTGTTATATACACTAATTATATACATATATGTGTCATTATATGCTTAATAGGATCCGTTTGTGCTCGAGGCTTCACTTGACACTTAGCATCCTATATCGATCTTACATTCGAATCACTCACTACATGTGAGTTCGTACCCCTAACTTATCTTTTAAATGATTTTAAATGTTTTATGGGGGGAATACAAGTAGAAAACCTTATAGTTTTATAATCAATCACACGTGATTTGTAACTATCAAAACAAGAGATTTCTTATACTTCAAACTATGTTAACAAACAAACTATTTCAAATCATTTTATAAATTGACATCAAGTCATCAATAACCATTCAAATGGTTAAAAACCCTTTCTGTTTGTAATAAACTCTTTATTGTTTTACAAAACCCTTTTAAACTTATATGTTGAAAAAATCATGTCTATATAGATATAGTTATATAAATAAGGTTGAAAGGGCTTAGGACTGATAACTCGTTTTATTTCATATTCCTTGTTTGTTTGTGGACTTAGGGTATCGGTTGTTTGTCCGAGTGTCGTTTAAATCTTAGTTATATATTATGTATATGTATGTAGATATAAAAGTACTTAAACTCAGTTCAACACCTTTGGGTAGCAAAGGTGTACAAGCATGAACAGTCATTCAATTACAGAGCTTACTAGTAAACTATAATAGGTATAGTTTACGATAATAATACTTACTATTTCTAGAACAATGAAACTTATAAGAGTCAGTTCATACATGAGTCAGTTCAAACATACAATAACAAGAACAAAAATGAACATACGATAACAAGAACAGAAAGAAACATACAATAAACAAGAACAAAAAGGAACATACGATAACAATAACAGAAATGAACATATAATAACAAGAAACGGAAAGGAACATACATCCTTTTACAAGAACAAGATAACATTAATGTGAAACTACTTCATGGCTTAGAAATATAGTTGTTAGGTCGTGTTTTGTAACCAGAGTCTCCTGTAGGGAGAGCGGGAATTGTGTGTATAAATCTATACGGGACTAACAAGCCCGCATCCCGCCTATTCACTACAGTTTGGCCGGCAAGGCCAAGGGGGTGACAAATGTCACATCAGTTTCGACGCCAGCAGGTCGTCGTGTTAAACACTTGTCAATCAGTATGGTTATAACCACATCACATTTTAAGCTTAATTAAACAAATTGGTTTTAAGGTAGTTAGTGTTTCAGTAGTTACTTATTACAACATAACTGCACACTATTATTTTCCCATTACATTCATATAGTGATCTTCTAACATAAAAGGTAATGTAAACTATCTTATGGTAATAATAGTCATATATTTGGGAAAACACTCACTTTTACAAAAAAAAAAAAAAAAAAAAAAAAAAAAAAAAAAAAAAACAAACATTCAGATCAGTCGGGTCTTGGTAGAATACTACTCTCCATTTTGTAGAAAATATAGGATTTTCTACGAAATAAACAAACTTTACATCACACATTTACAAACTTTACATCAAACATTTACAAAAGTTACATCAAACACTTACAAACATTTCTTCAAACCTATACAAACATTTGACACTAAAATACTTATGTACTCACAAGCTTTAATGCTAATCTACTCTTTCAAAATAACTTGTATTCTCAGGTCACGAGTAGACAGGTACACTGGACCAGGTTCTGAGAAGATGGAGCGTGTTCAAGACTCGTCTTTTATTTTGATATATATATATATATATATATATATATATATATATATATATATATATATATATATATATATATATATATATATATATATATATATATATATATATATGGTGTATTACAATTACATTAAAAACACACTTGTATTAACTATATTATTAATGCAATAGATGATGTTGTTGCTTGTTTTACTATTGTGCATTGTTATGATACTGAACATGACGTCCTCCGCCCCGGAACATTTCCGCCGTTCTGGTTTGGGGGTGCGACACAATTCGAACTATGAAGAGGGATTTCGTAATCATAATCGAATTTGAGAGTGCAATTAACACAACTGCTATCTTCTTAAAATCTACTTAGTAGAAACGTTTCCTCACAATCATTTTCATGAATTGGAGAGAAACCTTTACCACTTAGATTTTATGGTGTATGTGTTCCTATCCATGCGAATTTTTCATTTCCAACCATTATCATAAGACAAGGTCTATGACAAATTCAAAATCATATGGACTGAACTTGTTCAATCTTAATTTCTTGCCACTTGGCAGCACAAGGGCCTACCATATCTTCCAAGTTGTTGAGCAGATCACCCCTACTGATCAAGGTGCTTTGCCTTATGCAAACAATTGAGAACTCATAGAACTCACATGCATAGTCAACTTTAACTGGAATAGGCATAAAAACAAGAATATGTCAACACGATAGGTTACAAACCTCAAGTCGTGTGCTAGTGATTAACAATAGGTTTATTCTTGATTAGTTCTTGAAATTTTTCAAGATCGTTAAGGCTCCCACTGACTTCTTGACATACAAGATCCTTTTGTCTAGATACATTCCTTGACAAACACGTATTCAAGAGCTAGTGCGGGTTCTCATCAAGAAAATACACTTCATACAATTGGTCTTTAGTTGGTCTTTGTTTTATCCAAAACATCACAACTACCAATTCGAAATGCGCAAGAGTGAGAAAACATTTTCTACTCCACATTTCATGATGTGTTATAAACCTACTTAAATCATGCCACTCACGACATAATCTTGGAGTATGACTCTAAGACTTGATTTTGGAATGAAGTATGATTCACCTTTTTTTATTTAACCATTTCAACAATTTCCGATTCCAATTATTAGTTATACAAATGTACTAAGGTGTGCTAAGATGATCAATTGTGATATGGTTTCATAATCATTAATATGATCATAAAACACGATACTAAAGTACTCTCCTTTCCTTTCAGATTGGAGAAACTTTTATCTTTCTGCCTAATCTAATTCTTCTTATTTGTTTTGTTATACATTGAAACTTTTCTAATGATTCATAATTACACTTAGTCTTGTAAGCATAACCATATTTACTAAACTTTAGTAAATCATGACGAATAGTCTTATCAATCTTTGTGGTGGACCTGGACTAGTGCCCAACAATTTGTACTAGATCCCCTAGTCCTCCACTTGACTCACATATTCATGAGAATAAGTAATTATTCTAAATTTCCCAAAGACGAAAGCTCTCGTCCATCATACAATACAAATTGCATGATTCCAAGTTTATGTCCAATTGAAACATTGGTGATGAGATCATTTCCTTATTTGGTAAATTTTGACACTACCACAAACGAAAGAATTAAATCCATTTTCCAATATTGCTAAAAATAGATAAACACCAATTTTCACAAATTCCATTGCAAGGAAATATAAAATAAGATAAAATTAAATTTTTCTTTATTTATAAAATGCGGAAAAACTTTTCCTTACAATGAAAGTACATAAGAAAACTATGTTACTACATATTTCTAAGCAATATATCATAACTCTTAAGCAACAGCTCAAAATCCGATCATCGAACCATGCGATTGAAATCCATCTCTTCATGATCAGACTCAACATGTTCTTTCTTTAAGCTTCCTTTCTATTCTTCGATCCTACAAAACATCAAAATGCAATCTTATCACATCATATATTGAGAGTCTATAAATATGAACTTAATAGAGTTAGATAGTGGAATTACCTGAAGTAGAATCATACAATTTGATTTTACCCTCTCTTAGATCTTTCAAGTAGTCAGGGCAGTTTTGCTTCCAATGTCCCTTCAAATGGCAATAGAAACAAGTGGACACTTTGGCCTTTGCACACTATCTCAGAACTGGCTTTTCACTTATGGTTAAATCTTTTCACCATAGCCAATTCCCTTCCCATAGGAGAATGGATCATTTCAGGACTATCTATGCCATTGCCTATGTCTATGGCAACTTGGGAAGTAGATCTTCCAATCAAATTTTCTTGACCAATGCGCCAAATCATTGCGGATTCAGCAACAATTAGGAAATAGGCAAGATCGATAAGGGTCACTTCGTGATCTGTCATATAGTAGTCTTTAACAAATTGATTATACGACTCGAGTAGTACTGAAGAACCCAGTCAACAACCAGCTTCCTTAGGAAGACGACACCCAACATTCCCAGCTTGTCAATGTGTGACTTGATGTCCAAGACATGTGCACACACAGACCTTCCATCTTGGTGTTTGCTAGCCAATAGGGCTTGAATGACCTTGAACTTTCCAAGTCGATGAAGATGTTGGTTAGGGGGAATAATTGGAGGAGGTGGAGGAAGTGAAGTATGATATTGTGAAATATCATCTTCATATGAAAGCTTTTTCCAAAAGATTCGGGAAGACCATAGTCGTCAAAACTAGACATCTACAAGGGAGAAATTCAAGTTAGTTGATTTAAGTCCTTAATAAAACACCCAAAATGAAATATTAAGGCTAGGACCCAGCACAATATTCTACAATTCGGAAGAGGGATGTCGTAATCCAATTGTAAAATATTTGAAGGTAGGTAAATGACGATTTACCAATTTCCACCATGAAAAACGAAATTGAATATTAGGTTTTAAATGAATTGAAATTCCTAGATTCTTTTGAGATTCATTGAACTTCTCAATGGCATGTTTAATCTCGATTATGCCTTTCAAGTTTGTGACAAGGATACCGATGATCACAAACAAGGTGTGAATAACCATGCAAATTAGCTTGGTACTCTCGCTGTCATTTACCACCAAATCATGTACCGGTTGACCACACACGCTCCATTGATCAATGATAATTTACGACAAAACTCATTGCCATCCTTCATTAGTCCCATATTAGTGTGTCGGTTAACCATACACACTCCACTAACGACTAATAAGGTGCAATGTGGAATTTCATGGATTAGCACCAAATTCACATTTTTCCTAAGTAACTAAGATTTGGAATTTATAAATGTTTAGTTACTTTGTATTTCATTATACTTTTAATGTAAGTTTGTGTTTTATCTTACCCGTTCGGCTAACGACCCTCCACCAATCAAGGAAGCGGTGGGTGTGAGTGGACACCCATTCAACTTCCATTTTATAGACAGTTTCCTTATACCATCCTTATAGATTGGCTTCGTGAATGAGGTCTACTAACGATAAGACTAACTTTTTACTTATACATATATAATATATTAAACTTTTAATTTTATATAGTATAAGGGTGTATTTTTAAACTTTTAAAATACTTGGTGGTTTAATCTATTAATAAATTATAGTCTTAATTTAATTAAACTTAAACCATATGATTATGGATTTAATAATACTCTTTTAATTAAATATTTAATTAACTATTAATAAGGTCCATAATGGTGTAATTGAACTATTCAAAGCACATCAAGGTTCTAAATATAAAATTCAAAATTAAAACTATTTAATTAATTTTTAAGTTATGAACCCAAGAGTTACACCTTTTAAAAAAAACACTTTTCAAATTGCTTAAGTCTTAGAATTCAATGCTTCATACTTTGAGACTTTTCGAATACCAAAACTTAAGGGCAAGTTTTGTAGCTTTTGAAAACTTTTGGATTCCATAACTTATGGAGTTAATGTTTAATGAATGAGACTTTTCATGTTCCATAACTTAAGGACAAGTTATGAAACTCTTCAAAAAAACCTTTGATCTCCAAAACAAGTTGTAACTCAAAAAAGAAACTTTTAGAAATCCAAAACTTAAAGACAAGTTTTGTAACTCACCAAAAACATTTAGATCAAATTTAAAACTTATAAAATAACCGTTTTATCTTTTATCAATTTGATCATAATAACTCTTGTAGTAAGATAATTTCAATCAAAAATTTAAAATAATTAGCTTTATCATATAAACTTATAATTATCTTAAATTTGACAACTTATCTTTTAATTGGAAGATACTAATCACTACCATATCAGAAAAATCAGTTTTTATAATGCAAAACAGTTTGTGGTAATGATTCTAATCCAATTCAGACCAAAAAATTCGAAAAACTGCCAACATATGATCCAACTCGTCGAGTCGGATAATGGACTCGTCGAGTTCATCAGTGATGAACTTGGACTCTTCGAGTCCTTATGTCAGAATGCAATTTTTCAACTTTTTCAACTTTGAACAATTAATCTATATGTGTGTATAACAGAAAACAACCCATGGGTCTGATACCACTGTTGGGTTATGTATACTATAACACTCATATGGTGCACATACAACCCTGATAGCTTTGAATCTAAGTTTTCTCTAGTTATACATGCAACAAAAATTATCTAAGGCATGAAGCCTACAACTACCATACAATTTGACATATGAATCATAAAAGTAAATTAGAAGATTACCTCTTGTTGTAGATTGTTGAATTTGGCCTTTCAAGAGCTTAACACCCCAAGTGTGATGCCTCAAACAAGTCATAAACACTATGAACAAGTGGAGAATAATGAGAGAGGTTATGGAGCACAAAAAATCGTCCATCTATTAGAATAATCCACCCTTGGTCTGATTTTTGGCTTTAGTGGGTTACATATATAGTGTAGAATTCCAAGAGTTATATGTAACCCTAATTCTTACACTTAGGCTTATGATCCATAACTTATTTGGACTAATAATTTATGGACTTTCACATAAACTTAGCCTATTAAAAATTAATCATGGATCATTAGCCCAAACCATATGTCTCACTCATTTACATAATCATTCCCCGTAAATTTAATTAGTCTCTTTTGATCACTAAATTAATTCCAAATTAATTATTGATCAATACTAATTAAATAATATGATTTCTCAATTAATATATTATACTTATAATATATTAATAAATCACAAATAACCTCTAACTCAAATATCCATCCTATCAAATTATTCTGATGAAGGCAACCCGAAATGGACTATGTTACTATCGGCTCAAGTACATACCAATTATAGTTATGGGCTTAGACACCTAATCCAACAGAGTTGTATACACAGTTGTAGGAGTTGTTATACAAGGGATTCATTCGGCCAAGCAATTCACCATGTGGAGCACCGATCTTGTTTGTGAAGAAGAAGGATGAGTCTCATCGTATGTGCATTGAATACTGGGAGCTGAATAAGGTAACGGTGAAGAACTGTTACACACTCCCGAGGATTGATGATCTGTTTGACCATATTTAGGGTGCATCTTGGTTCTCCAAGATTGACTTGCATTCAAGTTATCATCAGATAAAGATGTGCAGAAGACGGCCTTTCAGGCTCGTTATGGTCATTACGACTTTGTAGTGATGCCTTTTGGGCTCACCAATGCTCCAACCATGTTCATGGATCTCATGAAATGCGTGTGCATTCTGATGCTGGATCGGTCTGTGATTGTGTTTATTGATGATATTTTGGTCTACCCCAAGACCCATGAGCAGCATGAGGAGCATCTGAGGGAGGTACTAGATACCTTGAGGAGGGAGCGACTTTTTGCAAAGCTCTCCAAGTGTGAGTTCTGGTTGCACGAGGTGCAGTTTCTGGGGCACCTTGTCAACCAGAATGGTATTCTGGTCGATCCGGCTAAGGTTGAGGCCGTGATGTAGTGGGAGGTTCCGAGATCTTCATTTGACATTCGGAGTTTCCTTGGACTAGTAGGTTACTGTCAGAGATTCATCCACGATTTCTCCAAGATTCTTGTTCCTTTGACTCAGTTGACAAAGAAGACTGTTACTTTTTGTTGGGGGCTTGAGCAGTAGGAAACTTTAGAGACCTTGAGACAGTAGTTGTGTGAGGCTCTGATTTTGACCCTGTCGGAGGGTGTTGATGATTTTGTGGTTTATTATGAAGCGTCGATCATAGGTTTCGCAGCAGTGTTGATGCAAAGGGGGTGCGTGATCGCTTACGCTTCGAGGCAGCTGAAGCCTCATGAGGTGAACTATTTGACGCACGATTTGGAGATGGGGGCGTGATTTATACCCTCAAGATTTGGCGACATTACCTTTACGGGGTCCGCTATACTATTTACACGGACCATAAGAGCCTGAGGTATTTGATGGATCAGCCAAATCTGAACATGAGACAGTGTCGATGGTTGGATGTGGTGAAGGATTATCATTGTAAGATCCTTTATAAACCAGGAAAGGCCAATGTGGTGGCCAATTCTCTCAATGGCAACGCGTTCGCGGCTCTGGTCAGAGACATATGTTTGAGGATGACAGTGGTTACTCCGCTTTTGGAGCGGATTCAGGAGGCTCGGATTTAAACTATGAAGGAAGAGAAACAGAAGAGTGAGTGTATAATGGGTCAGATGGCTTCCTTCGATTATGATAGACGTGGGTTGTCGACTCTTCATCGACGGGTTTGGGTTCCGTATTGGGGCAGTGTGTGTCAGGTGTTGATGGAGGAGGCCTACAAATCGAGGTTCTCCATTCATCTTAGGGAGACGAAGATGTATCGAGATCTTCTTCTATATTATTGGTGGCCCTGCATGAAGCGGGATGTGTCTTGGTATGTAGAGCGGACCTTGACTTGCAGAAAAGTTAAGGTCGAGCATCAGTGACCTCGCGACAAGATGCAACCGTTGGAGATTCCTGTATGGAAATAGGATTATATTACCATGGACTTCATTACAAAGTTTCCCTAGATTATGCGTGGTGGAGATTAGATTTGGGTGATCGTGGATCGATTGACCAAGAGTGCGCATTTTGTCTTGAGCCAGGAGAGCATCTTTGCGGAGAAGTTGGTGGAGATTTACATCAGGGAGGTTTTGGCTCAACATGGGGTGCTAGTTTCCGTGGTTTCAGATAGGGATGTCTGGTTTAGTTCTAAATTTTGGAGTAGGTTACATGACGAGTTGTGCATTTCAGCACAACCTTCCATCCGCAGATCGATGGTCAAAGTAATCGAACCATTCAGACCCTGGAGGATATGTTACATGCATGTGTTTTGGACTTCGATGGAAGTTGGGATACGTATCTTCCGCTCGTAGAATTTCCGTATAACAACATTTATCACGCCAGCATTGATCGGCCTCCTTTCGCGATGGTTTAATGGAGGAAATGTAGGACCCGGTATGTTAGAGTGAGGTTGGTCAGTGGGTTATGGGGAGTACTGAGGTGGCACGCAATACTACCGAGTTGATCCAGCAGGTTCGGAGTAGGCGTCAAAAGGCTTAGAGTCGGCAGAAAAGTTATGCCGACAAACGTCGATTAGACTTAAAGTTCTCGGTAGGGGATATAGTTCTCCTGAAGGTGTCACCTTGGAAAGGTGTCATCCGGTTTAGGAATAAGGGCAAGCTGGCCCCAAGTACATTGGTCCTTTCATGGTTTCGGTCCGGGTGGTCTGGTTTCTTATCTCTTGGATCTTCCAGATGAGCTCATTCAGATCTACATCACATTTCATGTCTCTCAACTACAAAAGTGTTTAGTTGATGATGTTGCAGTGGTACTATTGGAAGATATTCGGGTGAATGACCATTTGAACTACATTGAGAGACCGGTGGTGATTCTTGACCGGAAGACGAAAACCTTGAGGAACAAGGTTGTTGAGTTGGTGAAGGTGCAATGGCAGCACCGCAAGGGTTCGGAGTAGACTTGGGAACTGGAAGATGATATAAGGGAGCACTATCCGGTGTTATTTGGAGCAGTGGACTTCAAGGACGAAGTCTGATTCAAGTAGGGAAAATTCTGACACTTAAACCTTGTAAGTTTCCATTTTTTTCCCTTGATAAACAAAATAATGCATTTTGGTCCTTGTGTCACACCCCGAAAACCGAAGGCGGAAACATTTCCGGGGCGGACTCCACGTTGAGTATCAAATCCAATGTACATAGTAAACAAGTAAACAACCATTACATTACATATTAGAATTTACATTTGTTCAAAATTAAAGTTGTATAAGTGTGATACATAGTATATATGAACAAAAGTAAGACGTGTCTTCTACGCACTCCGTCTTCGTCAAAAGGATTGCTGGGTACCTGTCTAATACGGACCTGAGAATACAAGCAGTTTGAAAATCAGCATAAAGCTGGTGAGTTCATAAGCGGTTTGTTTTCTGAAAAAGGTACGAGTTCCTTTCTGTTTCTGAAAAAGTTACACCCAAGAAAATCCCATATTTTCTTAAAAGTAATGTTTATCGAATCCAAAATGTAATGTAAAAGATGTACACTGAAAAACATGTTCACCCTTGTGAATTGTAAAGTTTTAGTTATCCGAGTTATTACATGTTTCTGGTTATGTACGAATGTTATCCCAGGAAAATCCCATATTTTCCTAATTGTTTGTGAAGTGTTACTGAATCTGAAAGTAATGTACAAGTATCTACCATACTTAAAGTGTGTGTGTGAAGTCTCCTAAAAGTCTGATTACCCTTAAATGTACATTAGTTTTAACACATATATAAAACTAATAAATAAGTGAAAAGTGTTCATAATCTTGATTGCGAGTTCCATAACCATACTACAGACTAGATATGACTCGGGCCAGGGCCAGTATCTTTTTATGACTTTCGTCACCCTTGAACCTTTCGGTTCGGCTGTAGCTAGCAGCCAGGTGCGGGATAGTCAGTCCCGTATAGATCTATACACTCAAGTCACGTTCTCCCTTCTGGAGATTCTGGTTACATGGATAGTCCTCCACTCTCTCGTGCCAAGGGAAGTGTTACAAAGGACTTGTCTCCAATCTTTAAGATTACTCTTTACTCTCGTATCTAGGGGAAGTAGTATCTATGACTGACTAAGTTCTAATGATGCCTGTTCTTCACACTCGAACCTAAGGTGTTTTATTAAGGACAATACAAATGTTCTATGATTTCTATCAGTAAAAGTGTGAGCAATCAATTGTGAAGTATAAAGTATAACACTATATAATAAGAATTGAAATAGGTTTGAAGAACAATTCTATAAGTTAAACCGTTTGTTAATATGTTTTCAATTCTTAAAAGTGTATGAATTATGAAACCATTTCAATGAAATAATGAATTTAAGTACAATATATTCTTGTACTTTTGCTTGTATTCCCCCCTAAAAACATTGAAAAACCATTGAAAAAGGGTAGGGGTATGAACTCACCAGACGAGAAAACGTGTTGGTTCGGATGCTAAGTGTCGGTTCGGGGCTTGATAAGACGCGAGGTTCCTATGTAATATGTAATGATATAAAAATATATCTAATTAGATTCTAAATCACTAATTAGATATGATATTACACTCCAATGACCGAAAACACTTCAAAACAAGTGTTTGGAGTGACCCGGGTGACATCTACGGACGTGTGGGACTTGGGAAATGAGTTTACTCTTCAAGAGTAAACTCCTTATGCAGTTTACGGCCCTATACACTATACACACATGAGTTCACGGCCGTGAACTCATGGTTGAGGGTTTTATGGTGCTAAATGGCATGCTAACACTTGGGAAAATTAGCTAGGATTAATTCTAGGGCCTTGGAATGGATTGAATTCACTTAAGGACCATTTATTGGAGTTTATGGCAGTAAACATGGAGTTTATGGCCATAAACTCCCCCATACCCATTCCTTAATTTATTTGGTGATGCTAGGACAATCACATGTGATTCTAACAATTTTTCCAAGCCTTAGTATGAATTTTGGGCACCATTTAACCTATGTAAAGGAGTGTACGGCCCTGGAACTTGTTCTTGGGGAGTCATGGCCGTAAACACTTAAATGGGAGGTATTTATCATGTTTAAGGTCCCCAAACTAATTTTGGTTGGTTCTAGTATTTATTCCAAGGCTAAAGGTGTGTTTAAATGGCTTTTAAACACTTGTTTTTGAGTTTACTCTCCATGAATGAGGAGTTTACGGCCCAAGCATGATCTTGGGCAGTAAAGTCAAGTTTACTCCTCAAAATTCATGTTTAGGGTGTTCTAAGTCCGAATTTGTAAATCATATAGTCGTATCTAAGTCCCAAAATTGTTTTGGAGGGTTTTAAAGGCATAAAAACCCATTTTATTTGAGTTTACGGACCAAGCATGCTCCTTGGCCGTAAACTCATGTTTGAGGTCCTAAATCATTGATTAAACTCAGATTTGAAGGCTAATGAGGTTGAACAACAAGTTAGGGAAGTTACCTTGAAGATTTGAAGCCTTAAATTGGTGTTTTGGACCTTGAATCTTTGGTTGAGGAGAGAGGTTAGAGAGAGAGAGAGAGTAGTGAGAGAGGGCAAAAGCTTCAAATGGAAGCTTAAACCTTTAAATACGTTCTAAGATTTGGAGACGGTGGAATTCTACTCGATACCGACGTTAAACGGGGCTTTTGGTCGCACCCGATTAAGTTGTCGTATTCCGGCAGAAACGATTCTAAAAATTTTCAAATCAATAATTTGGGCCAATTTCATGAGTTCCTAAGGGGTTTGGACACTTATTAGATTATAATAATCATATAAGTTTGAATAACTTAGCCCAAACACGAAACCGAAACGAATTGCTAAAAACGGGTCTTACGAACGAAATGGGTTTCGGCGATGGATAACTTCGGGTTGTTACACCTTGAGGCTAGTATGCGGGGCATACCATAAAGTACGCTTGGC
This sequence comes from Lactuca sativa, assembly GCF_002870075.4. NCBI lineage: Eukaryota > Viridiplantae > Streptophyta > Magnoliopsida > Asterales > Asteraceae > Lactuca > Lactuca sativa. The sequence goes on from NC_056626.2 coordinate 13,616,862, forward strand.
CTACTAGCTGATATATGATCGCGGGTTCGAACCACGTATATTGGGCATACGTGGGTTATATTGGGCGTATGTTGGCCAAGCGCAAACCCAAATTTTTAGGCATTGTGCCCTATTTAAGCCTCATTAACCCACCTACTAGACATTTTAGACCAACCTCCACCCTTTGAAAACCCTAGTTTGTCCCTTTTCCTTATGTGTTACTTTTGGAGCTTTGTTTTGAACTTTGGTGGATTTTGTGCACCTTGAAGTGGAAGAAAAAGAAGCTTGAAGACCCATTCTTTGGAGGAGAGCCTTGAGATCCAAATTTAGCTCAGTCTTTTGGTGAATTTTGAGGTATAAAGTCCATATCTTGCTTACTCTATGCATTTATCTACTCTTAAGTTTGTTTATGGTCATTTTGGTCCCTTTTGGTTGGTTTTAATGAGCTAAGGTTGTTTTAGGTGCTAAACCTTTTAGATCTGGACGTTTTAAGGGTTTCTTAAGCATAAAGGTTCAAACTTTATGGTGGTTTTGGTCTCATGCATGTGTTAAGTCACTTATTAAGCTCTTTTGGTAAAGTTGGAAAGTTTACGTGATAAACCACCTCAAGGAAGTCAAATCTGAGATTTTGGTCGAATTCTTAACCAATTAAGTGCTTAATTGACGACCTTGGCCAATTGGTGAGTACGCTGGGAATACCAAGCTGGTACGTTGCGCGTACTTGCCTAAAGTCATGTACGCTAAGCATACGAGCTGAGTATGCCTTGCGTACTCATCAGATGGGCTCCGTACATTTGGGCTCTCAGTTTTGGGCCATGATTTGGACTTTAGGTGTATGGGACCTTGTTGGGCCATCAAGTTTTACCTTGGGTTGATGTTTTATTTTGGGTTTACTTGGTTGAGGGCCCACAAAAGGACTTGAGCCCAATTTGGAAAATTGGGCCATAATAGGGCTTGGCGGTGACCAAGTTGGAATTGGGCTTTCTAGTGTAGTTGGTTGGGCTATGGTCTTAAACCAAGCTAGGTAAAGGGTAAAATTGTCTTTTTACCCTATTTTAGACTGATGGTTATCGATTTGATATCCAATTATTAATTGGAAGTTATTGGTATTGATAGTGTGGGGATTGGTCGGACCAGCACCTAGCGATTTAGTAGTGTGATCCAGCAAGTTCGAGGAGAGTTTCCTCATTGGGATTAGCGGGCCCAAGGCACCAATGTCGGCCATGATATGTGAGGTTAGGATGCTAGATGTCTACGTGACTCTTGCATGGGTACGTGCTTGTATGCTTACTGGGCGGAGCCCGATGATAATTTTGTATGCTATTATCTGGTTATGCTTATATGAATTGTATGTTGGGCGAGGCCCATTATGCGAGTTAGGGCGAGGCCCGTTATACTCAGCGGGCGGGACCAGTTATGCGAGTTAGGACGAGGCCCGTTACACTCATCAGACAGGGCCCATTATATGTATGATATGTGGGTATGTGGTATTTGGGGGAACTCATTAAGCTTCATGCTTACGGTTTTCAGTTTATTGTTTCAGGTACTTCAAGTGCAAAAGGGAAGAGCTTAGGGTGATTGCGGTGCACACACAATTTTATTCTGCATGTTTTCTTGATTACTCTTATGTTTTGATGACATAGATGATACATTCTATTTACTATGGATGGGATGATGTTTTGGATAATAATTTTATTAGTTTAAAATCGAAAAAATTTTGTTTATATTTTGGGCCGTTACAAACTGATTATACACCTCTAATGGAACAAGCTAAGACACATATACTTCTCTCTTCACCATACTAAGTATTAAGTTCACAAATTTAACTTCAAATGTTTTAAAATATGATATTTATAACAATTTACAACTTGTATTTCGGGGTTAAACATGCGATATTTTATAAACAAGAAAAAGCGTACATGTTCAGTAGGTAATTTTTTTTAATTGTCATCCTTCCAATAATGTATCATAATTTATCACTTATGTTATATAGCTAAATTTGGAACATCTAGCTACACTCATGTATCTATTGTGTACGTTTCACATGCAAGAAACTTTTTCCATTTATTCTCTTTGATCAGGCCCACTTGGTGCCTTTCCTTGTCTCCTTTAGTTGTGTACACTACAAGAAAAATAGCCTTTAATGACGCACAAACAATGACACTCGTTGATTCACGTTACGAATTTTTGGGCGTCCTTAAAAATAATGTCAGACTTCCAAAATTTGAAGGATAGAGGATACGCATTTTTGCATGCCCTTAAATTTGTGTCTCAAGAAAAAAAATTAAAAACACGGAGGGCGCTTTATCTTAAACATGCGTCTTCTGTAGATGTCCTTTTAATTTTAGTGAAACGCGCTTGAGAAGATAACGGGGGAAAACAAAACCCAAAATTTTTGAAAACCCGCCTTTCTTTTCTACCTTCTTTTCTTCATCTTCACAATCGACTCTCCCCTCTTGTTTCTCTATTGTGAGAAGTGACGGAAAGAAGGGAGACTAGGATGGATCTGCCGGTGATGATGAACGGAGGTGCTTTCCGGTCAATTTCGGAGATGGCGTTATCGATTTCGATGGTTTTTTCCCTCTTTCCCTAATCACGTCGTCGCCGTGAATCACACACCTCCAGGCAGTGGAAGAAGATGATGAAGTTTGTCGTTGTCGTATGCCTCCCTCCCTCGCTATCTCTAACTATCTCTGCCCTTTATTTAGTGCTTATTTCTTCTCTGGGACGAATTTGATTCTTTTTCTGATTTGGGAACCAAAACATCTGAGACTAACGAATTTATGGGTGATAATTAATGGTCTAATGATTCCTTAACCTATGAACATGAAAATAAGGTACGAAAGAGAAGAAACATGAAAAATGCTTATTTTAATCAATTTTACTCTTCCAAAGTTGATTGTATTCATGCGGTTAAATTCATTCATATTCCTCATTGACCTTCATATGTTCATTACTACCCTAATTCTGGCTTCTGACGAGTCTTTGAATCCATATGCAGGATTCTACGGGAAAAATCACCTAGGTTCTCAAGTATGGGTGGAAAACCCATCGATGGTTGAATAATCGTAGATACACGGTAGCATTGAGCTCACAATCGTAGATCCGAAACTGTGAACAATGGCGGGTCCTGTGGGTCGTACAGGAACGAACACGTTACAATCGATTCGTGGATCTAGAATCGTCGTTGTAATTGCTTCAAGAAAGTTATCAAATTGCAAGATTGGGTCACAATTTTGTTGAATTTATGTAAAGAATTTATAGCGTTGAAGATTTATCTGATCAGAGTCTCAAAAAATGAGCATCGGCAGGCAAATGGTGACTGCTCGAGACCTTATCGATGAGGCCAAGAAACAGATTGTTTTCCTGTCCACGTGCGTTATTGGACTCTCGTATTTCATGTCTTGTGAGTTACCTCTTTTAGAATTCTTCTCACGATTGTGCCTCTTCTCTTTACCCAATTTGTTACAAAATTGACAATTCTTCACTTGTTGATTGATACATTTACTTGTTTGAATGCAAATTTAGATCATTATCCCCTTCTTGTTTGAATCCTCCTTTCCTTTCTCTCTATTTCTTTGCTGATGATTCCATTTGTGGTTTGTAAGTGCACATTTGTGGTTTGTAAGTGCACATTATGTGTTCGATGTATTGCCTCATTGACATTCTTTATGGTTTTTGACTTAACTTTCTGTTCTTCCTTACATTTCCGTTTATAATCAGCTGAGTGGCTTTAAGAAGGGTTTGGATTACAAAAAAACAGATAGAGTATATCAAGTACATAAGAACAATATCTCATGAGGAGGTAATTTTGATAGGCAGCTAGAGCGAGACACATAGAACTATAAAACCTGCTTTAGTTCAAACGATTATCCATCTGGTTAATTTTTTGATTCTCAGTTTTTAATTAGGTTAATTGGTTTTAAGAACATCTTGTTATTGTTTGTTTATAACTGATTCAAGAGGATCTGGATGATCATATAACGATATCTTTTCATATCAACTCCTATTAGTAGATATGTATTCAGAAACATGGAGAGGAATACATTTTCTTATCCCCCTTCTTAGTAGTTATTGTAACATTCAGATTAAAACTAAAACTGAGGATGTGCTTATCTAGACTATTTTCCTAATCAACTACAAACCAAAAACCTTAGGAACCAATAGAAAAAACCCAATACAAATATAGCTTTACATTATCAACAAACCAGTTTTGACTCCTTCCTTTTGCTTCTTTGTTTATACAACAACAAACTATGGTTAATGTTGGGTGACTCATTACTTTAGCATCTTATTTTCATAAAATTGGATTTTTTTTTTCTAAGTTTATACGTATATGCTTGTCCCCTGTTTATAACCTTTGTATTCTATTTGGAAATGGCATATAGGAAATCTCAAATGCAAATTTCTTTTTTGCAAGTGTAGAAAACTAGAAATGGGTAAGACAAGGAGATCAGAACCATGATAATGCAATGGGAACGGACATGATCAAGACTTTTGATCATTGGTAAAATCTTAACCATGATGTGCTCTTTTTAGTTATGATGCAACTTGGAGTTGTTGAGTTTCCAGCATTTAATGGAGTTTGTAAGTCATGGAGATCAATCAGACTCTCTAATAGGAGCAAATTTATAGTGTCCATACCACCCATGTCCATATCTCTCTCTGTTGATGCTAATGAGAATGTGGGCTTTGAAAGAAGAAAGTTCAAAACCATTGTTCTACATTCTGCTTATAAGACATGTATTAGATTAAAAACTTGTTGAAATCCATACTTACCTATTATTTAATAAAAACTTGTTGATATAGTTAAACAAACTTTATATTGATACCACTTATTGGAGTAAAGGAACTTTCAAGCATGTATAGATTGATGATGTCATTTTGTAGGAATTGTGATTCGTGAAACATGGTCAACCTTGTGATGATAAATTAAAGAGGGCGACCTTGCATTTAGATGAAGCATACATCCGTTAATGCATTCGAGGTATGTAAAAAGAACATTCAACCTCCTAAGCTTGATTGTTTTATTTTGTTTCAAAGCCAAATGCGGACATTAAAAGGCTAAGAAATGGCATGTAAATTTTGCAGCAAATACTGCTTTAAAACCTAATTTCTACAAGATTTCACACAATGTTAGGTAATGCCTATCCTACACATCTCTTGCCTTCCAAGGGCATAATTGGAAATTGTTGTTTACATTAAAATATTAGCATCAAAGCAAATTCTGAATTTATATCTCGGATTGCAGCGGATCAACTTGACCTGGAGCTTTGTTTCTTTGATCCAGAACATCGTAGGAAGGAAACAGTTACTTTAAGAAGTTGTAATTTACAAGTCTTTTATGCCTTACCTTTTTATTGCACTGTATAGGGCAATTTTCAATGATGAGGATAATGAGGGCATTTACTTCTTTTGCGCATACAAGAGTAGCTAGAGTGACGCCATGTCCCACCTTTTTGTGTTGCAATGCAATTTTTGTCTCATTGATATTAGTCTCAGTCTCAGTTCAATACATACATGTCAAACACAGTTGGTATATCTTGTCATGTCATGTCGTGTCCTACAGTAAAATTGATTGTATTTTTGACCTGGTTAATGAAACTTTAATAGGGGTATATATCCATATGATATCATTCCATATTAGATTCACATTCCAGCCTATGAACCACAAATATCCTCATCAACACTTAGGGATGAGATTACAGCATCACTTAAAGATCTTAAAACGAGATTTTGTAAGGATTCAACGTGTATGTAGTTGCATCACATTCTAGCCAATGAACCACAAATCAGCCCTCTAACAAGGTAAATAGTAAATTATATATTTGTAATTAGTAAAGTATGTTTATGACAATATCATTTTCTTTTCTTTATTCTTTTTATCTAGTAACTCAACACATGATAAATTCCATTTGCTGCTACGGTATGTTGACTATATCTATATCATGTGAGTTTTGACAGTTGTTTTCTTTTGTAATAATAAATTTTGGAACTATTTTCTCTTTATGATTCCCATTTGATATAATTTTTTGTTTGTTTTATTTAGTTAACCTTCTTGATGTAGATTAATAGGTGAGGACAGATGACATGCAAGATGTGTTTTAACAATGAAGATATGTCTTTTAATTTCAATTTGGTCTGCAGGGGTAATTAGAAAAAGTGAAATTATTATCTATCATCATCATTATAATATTTTTCATGATCTTGTTTTTTTTATTTTTATTTCAGGCTAGTGTATTTTCCCTTAATGCTTAGAGCAACTACAACTCTCAACTGGGAGAATGCCAAGATCGCCATGTTGAAGGATTAATAGAACAAGTACTCATCTTTTATTTGGTGTACCACATTTGTTTGTGTTTCTGTTTTTCATTGTGTGATAAATTTGATGTTTGGTGTTAACATGTTGGTATAGAGTATTGTTGGGGATAAAACATTGTGTCATTTAATACATAACCGAATCATATGATATCATAAATGGTTGTAGAGTACAGATTATTGTGGGAATGTAATACGGATAGTCTGAGGATATAGTACGGTTAAACAACAATGCAAGCCGTATTTTATATATATATATATATATATATATATATATATATATATATATATATATATATATATATATATATATATATGGGATAGAAATTATATATGTGAGATAGAGTACGGTTGTTTACGGTACTCTATTACATCTATAATCTAATACACCCCTAATACAATACGGCATGACCTTCCATATTATATATACAAATATAATTGTATTATATTTTCCATTTTCTAGTAGTGTTTGTTCACTTTTAAGTTATTTTGCTAATATCATTAATGGTTTATTGAGTAGTTATGTTTTGGTGGCGTGTGATTTGGCAGGGAACAACAAATATTTGAGTGCATGATTGCAAAATTGTTTGAAGAGTACAAGTTTTTCAACAGATACCCTGATAGACAACTTAAGCTTGCTGCTATTGTCGTTGGTAATGCCTCTTATATCTATTCAAAACTTTATTCATTTTTCCAAATCAGGAAATATGGTTTTTATAAATTTGAAATGACAGGATTGCTTATTAAGAATCAACTCGTGACCCATCTGACACTTGGAATTGCATTACGTGTTGTTTGGATGCATTGTGCAAACCTACATATTCCAAAGTTAGTAATAACAACTTCTCCTGATCTGTTGCTTTACTCCAAAAGGCATTTCCTTTTTTCTACTTAATTATTTAATGATAACAATGTTTCTTTGTAGATGTTTGTTTTCGGTACAAAGGCTTTGGAGAAGTTTGTGGATCGACTGATTGAGTGGCCTCAATACTGCATATCTTACACATGTCACATCTACCTGCTACTCATTCAGGGCTTGTTGCTTTCATCAAAAGGGAACTTGCAAGAATCTCATTTGGCCACTTGGACCAATGGTTGGAGAAGTTAGATCCAGCATGATTTCTACTCTAAATCAAGTCGATTTATCAATTGAAGTTGCCAAATCATCACATCCAGGTGGTCATTCACGTATATTATCTTAGGTTTGATATATTTTTTATATATATTTACGAGATGTTCTTTGCATCCATGTTTTGATATTAACAGTTTCTTTTGATAAATAGTATGCTGCTCTTCTCCATCTTCCTTCTGCAACATTAAGTGGAGATGAAAAGATGGCAGCTTTAGGCTTATATGATCAACTTCCATCTGCTCAAGGACTTCTACAAGCACAATTACCATTTAAATGGTGTTATTTTTGTCTTTACAGATACCAACATCAAGTTTGTGTATATTTGTATATAGGAACTTCCATCAATAACCAAGGAGATAATTGAAGTTTTAGATATACTATTGAAGTGGTTTGTTTTGCGAATCTGTGAATCCATCACGTCTTGTCTACTTAAGGTGAACTTTCTACTTTGTCCCTTCCCAAAAACCATATCAACAGATGGGAAAGTTTTTGAGAGATGTGAAACATCACCGAAAATAAAAAGATTATTATTATTATTATTATTATTATTATTATTATTATTATTATTATTGACTTTTATACAATGATTAACCATAAATATATAATAAACATTACCTTCCAGCACCAGAGAAGCAAATGTCATTATAACTTGGATCAGGTCCTTTGATCATATGAACACCTTCAAGTTCTTTCAATATCTACATAAAATATAAAGATAATCAATAATGAAACTCTACCCATTTGATAAAATGTTGCATCTAAATGACCATTTTACCCTTAAGCAAGAAAGATTTCGTACAAGAGAGATTTTATTCCAGTCACGCATTGCAGGACTGTATGTAACCTTAAACATATGATACATACATCAAATCAATCAATCAAAGTTTATTACTTATATGATTGAAGGGGTATTTTGGTCTTTTTGGTACATACTGATACAGGAGGACTGCAAGTGGCTTGCATCAAGCAGTGGCAATTGCCTTGAACATTGCCATGTTGCAGGATTAACCCCTGATGAAACTTGGTTCAAGACCATTGTCTTGGATGGAAGCACTGCATGTTTACCTGGAGTAGTAGGTACATTAACATATCACTGATATTGCTATTTTATTTATATATATACACACACACATAGACAGATGATGGTGTTATATGATGATGTGTGTAATAAAGTGATGGATGGGGGTTTTTGAAGTTAGTAAGTATTTTGGTAATGCAGAAAGATTAGAGAAGGAATTGCATGTTCTTCTTCCTCCATCCATATCCAATGGAATTCGAGTTATTCCACCTCCACATGGTGCAGATTCTACATGGCATGGGGAAAAGCTTCTCAACAATGTACCCCACAGGAGTATTGGTTAAAATATTCACACCATTTTATCAATTTAGCCACTTATATATATATATATATATATATATATATATATATATATATATATATATATATATATATATATATATATATATATATATATATATTATAAGTTATAACAATAGTTTAACCATTAAAGTGTTAACTAATTTTTTTTAAACAGAATCAAGCAACTGTGAGATCATCTGTTTTGGATGTTCTTTTGGAGATAACAAAATTATATGACCTTTATCTCATGGAGATAGTCTTAGATGATGAAAGTGAGGTATTATAATTTATATCTTTACTTATATTGTGGGTCCCATTTAAATACTAAACAAGAATAATCATAAATTTGGTAATTATTAAATTCTTTGTTATCTTGTTGGCTAATTGATACTATTATTTATTGCAAAAAAAAGGTTATTATTGCATTAAAAAATGTTGGGATTTTTACATCAGCTGATTTTTACATCCTTGTTTGATAAGTATATGTGCTTGTGTGTAGGCTAGTGTCAAAAAGCTTGCAGATGTTCATAGATTTAGAGTCCTTGAGTGGTGTTACTAAGGAAGAGTGGAGACAAGTAAGACACACATTTAAAAAAATCAGCACAAATCTTGTTTATAGTGAGGCACACATTAGGTTATTAGAACTATTAGTTTGTAAATTTCTGTTACAACTCTACTGATTTGTTTTACCTTTTTATGGAGCAATTATTTGTATGACATTAAATTTTATGCAATGGATTGTATTTTTTGTATATGATATTTTATTTTCTATTATGAGACATTAAATACAAATTTAATTTGAAAAATTAGTAAATCTATAAATAATTTTTTTTAAACATTTAAAATTATGATACGCAAAATGTGTGTCATCTTTATTTATGACATAGCCTTTCTTGACAGAGGCTTTCTTCATACGCATTGCGTGTCATTAACACGTGCGTCGTAAGGTTACGACACACGAATGCATGTCGTCTTCCTTTATGACAGGGCCTTCCTTGATACGCATTGCGTGTCGTAATTGCGCGTCGTAATTGCGCGTCGTAATTGCGCGTCGTAAATGAGCGTCGTAAATGCACGTCGTCTCTCTTTATGACAGGGTCTTCCTTAACGCGCATTTGCGCGTCGTCTGAGCCTTTTACGACGCGCAATGAGCGTTGTAAAAGGCTGTTTTTCTAGTAGTGGTATCTTAACTATATTATAAAACATATTTGACAAATCTTGAAATTTAAAAGGTATACAATATAAAGCTTGATGTACAAACAAGTGGACGTAGACAAACAAGTAATATTTTATGGAATGTTGAAATCACTATTAATTCTTACTAAATTTGGATACAGGGAATTTAGTAGTTGATTATGAAATTAAAATTGTCAACAACATATCAATTTGTTTATCTTTTCGTTGATGTCAAAAATTAAGATTTTGTGATTTGTTTTCTAAAATGTTTGGTTGTGCGAGAATTGCTAAATTGAATTATATTGTGTATTATCAAATATTGGAAAGGCTAATTATATCACAATGAATTGCTAATTCGTAAAATAAAAATTAAACCTCCAATTAAGATGTCATTTAGAAAAGTTGATAAATGTAACATTTGTTAAAATTAGGAAGCACTTAAGTTTTCATTGGTCAATACTGCTTAAAAATAAATTTTTTGTTAAGTTTTCATTAATCAATATTGCTCGAAATAATATCGTTGAAAGAGAAACGATGTCTACGATTGATCTTTTTCTCTCTAACATTGTTTAGAAAGAACAACAATCACTACAAATAAAATGACATTTAGTGGGATAGAAAAAGTGCCACTAAAAACCAAAAAATACCACTAAAAACCCCATTGGCAATCAGCAGCACAAAACAAAGGGCCAGTAAAAGCACTACCACTAAAGGCCTTTAGTGGCACTTTTTTATTGTGTCGCTGCAGCTTTATTGTGTTTTAGTGACATTTTTTTATTATGTCACTAAAACATTTGTATGTTTTAGTGGCACTATTTTTATGACACTATTTAATTGCAAAAATAAATATTGTTTTCACTTTTAGTAATATTTTTTAAACAATATATATATATATATATATATATATATATATATATATATATATATATATATATATATATATATATTAATAACTTTGGTTCAATTTTTATTTTATTTTAAATGGAATATAAAATAAAAGTAAAACAATTAAAATAAGAGTAAATTACACGAATGGTCCCTATGGTTTAGGGTAATTTGCGCGTTTGGTCCCTAACTTATTTTTTTAACTCGGAAAGTCCCTATTTTTTACACGAATGGTCCCTATGGTTTACACGAATGGTCACTATGGTTTACACGAATGGTCACTATTTTTATGACACTATTTAATTGCAAAAATAAATATTGTTTTCACTTTTAGTAATATTTTTTAAACAATATATATATATATATATATATATATATATATATATATATATATATATATATATATATATATATATATATATATATATATATTAATAACTTTGGTTCAATTTTTATTTTATTTTAAATGGAATATAAAATAAAAATAAAACAGTTAAAATAATAATAGAAACACAATATCAGCACATCAATTCAAACTTGTCTAAAAATAATATTTTCAATATATTTAAAATAAAGACGTCTTCAGAAAACTTAAATAATTCTAAAAATAATATTCTCAATATATTTAAAATACAAACGTTTTCAATAATCATCTCGGTCCCTTGTATGTTTGTAGAGTCACTTCGACTGGTAAGAAAGCCTACAAAAAAAATAGCTTAACTATTCTAGCAATTATAAAATGATAATCTAAAAATAAATACATTATGGCCGTTATAATCTAAAACTAGTATGCTATAGTCAACTTAATCCAAAAATAAGTAAATTACAACCATTTAACATCAATATATAGTTGATTTGAAGAATCAAATACCCAAGTACAACATACTAATATTATCTCCTTTCAAAATGATGGCATCATTAAAATATATATTTTTTTTCAAAACAGTGACACAATCATGTACTTTGTAGATATGGTATTAATAAACCAAAATAATGAGTTCATACCTGATGGTTATGGTTTGTAAGTGACTACAAATAAACTCATAAACAATATCACTTGATATTTTGTGACTGGTTCATGGAAACCTTCTAAACATAACCATAAGAAAAAAACTTGCACTAGATAAACCTCAATATAGACTTGGGCTTCCATAACCATTTCTGCAATCATGTTTTAATGTTATGAAATGGATGAATTGATTAGATACAAAAGGGTAAGAGCTACTAGAGAAAAGACCATTCAGTTGTGGGCTTCAGTAGATCCTGAAATGTCATTGGCATGGAAAATATGATTACACTATAAAAAAAATCTAAATAAATTTAGAAATTTTATTAAAAACTTATACTAACCAAATATGATTGGTGTACATATATATATATATATATATATATATATATATATATATATATATATATATATATATATATATATATATATATATATATATCAATAATACTCATAATCATCTTCATGATTATGATAGTAAACAACTTCGGTTAAAGTTTCATTGTCAACAACAACATCAATTTAAGGAAAGATAACAAATTCCCAAATTAAAGTTTGTGAACAACTAATCTAATTCATTTAGAACAGAATCACCTCTATATACATGAAGAGACAATATCCCCTTTTCCAAAATCAATATATTTTAAGTCAGCTTAATTTAATTATGTTCTATATGATTTAGAAGATGAACATATAATCTAATTAATTTAAAGCATAATAAGTTCTGTATGCACAACCAAAAATGAGAACTCATAACCAGACAGAAAAAATAAACTTCTTTAAAAAGATACTTCATAATAAAGATTGTGCAGTGCTCATACTTACCTCTATTCTCTCTTCTGCATTTCTACAAACACCTTATATGCACTTTCCTTGAGCATAGCTTCTTCATCCTAATTCCAGTTTCACTCCATAGCAACATTTGTAATTCAATCAAAACATTCCAGTTTAAGAAAAAAAATAGAGATAAGCGTAGAGAAGAGTAAAGAAGAATACAAAAAGACCAACTGAAATGAGAAAACTTGAGAGAGGATCGATCATTTGAGAAAGGGCTGAGATTTGCACCTGGTAAACAATAATAACAAAAAGATGAGAAATCAAAAGTGCAAAAATAACCACAATCAAGAGATGGATTTCTGAATTTCTTATGATGCGATGGTCTGATTTTCTTTTCATTTGGAAACTGAAATCAAAATCAATAGCTGTAATCAATATAAAAAAAAAAAAATCATACCTTTTGTTATGATGGTATGGTCTGCTACATTGCACTTGGATGGTCCGGCACCGATGATGGTGTCGTTGTCGAATATGAGCTTGAGCTTGTGAAGCGTGATTCGTGTCTAAGGTATCAACTTGAGAAGTGGAGATTAGGTTATAGAATACGGAACCAAGGATAAAATATCTAAAGGAGCTAGAGATTAGGGCATGATCGAGCCTGATCTTTTTCAATTTAATTTTTTTTAACTTTAGGGCGCGCGGACTACTTTTAACATCGGGGGGAAATAGGAGCTGGAAACATGAAATTAGAATTTTCGATGGATGGTGGCACAAACAAAATTTGCGCCACTAAAAACATAATATAGTTGCACAAAAGTAATTATGACACTAAATGTAATTTTGTTTGTAGTGAATTCATCTTTTTGTGTTACAACATTACCGTTAAATGTATATTACAATAAATATTAATTTTTAAATTATTTTTCTATTTTATGATTATACATTTTTACTAACATGATATTTTCTCCGTATTTCTCACCTCTCACTTATTACCTCTTTTAGATCAGAGGGAGTGATGGTGAGCTTAACATGCTCTCATCATATTTTTTGTTTTTTGAAGCTACGAAATCTATTTTCCGTCAGAATTTCGTAGCTACTCTGTAGCTAATTAGCTACGGATTAGCTACAAAATTTTCTTATTTTCGATTTTTCGTGCACCAAACTTTGTTTTTTTTCGCTTCATTTTTCCACACCTCTATTATACATGTTTATCTATATTTTCACCAACTTATAGCTATTAATACCGTTCATAAAGCCGTGTGCACATACGGGATCCATTACTCGTTTAATGTTTATTAATACACTAGTTATGAAACCAATGTAATACATGTGTTAATTTAAAAAAAAAAAAAAAGTTAAATATGAGGTCTAAATAATTGAAAACTATGAATTTATAAGAAAATAGGAAAAATAATGAATTATTAAATTTGAAATGTTTTTTTAAATTTAAATAAGTAAACAAAAGAAACTAATAAAATTTAATTAAATTTTTTGAAATTAGAAGGTAAGTTCATTAATGAAATTGACATCTATTTATTACTATATTTATTGCAATTATAACATTAAAATATTATATGAAATTTAATAAAATAGGAAAACCCATAAAATGACATATGGAAATAAAATTAATTCAAAATTACCATAAATTGACATTTGTCAAATTGAAGGAGAGCATGACATCTGGCAAAAAAGTTTTTTATTTATTAGAGAGGATTACATACAAATACTCACAAACACGTATATATACATACACATATACACGTACAAATATACCACAACTCATTCATGTATATATAAGTATACATATACAAACATAAATTCATCACAAGTCGGTGAAAAGTATAGAAATTACAATGTTAAACCGTGAAACGAGTAGTTGATCCCGAAGGTGAACACGACTTTATGAACGATATTAATAGCTATAAGTTGGTGAATATATTTATGATCATATACAATAGAGGTATGATAAAAGAGAAGTAGAAAAAACGAAGTTTGGTGCCCGAAAAATCGAAAATAAGAAACATCGGGCATCAATCTTCGTTTTTTTCGCTTTGTTTTCTTCAAACTTCTATTGTACATGATTATCGATATTTTCACCAACTTATAGCTATTTTTATCATTCATAAAGTCGTGTGCACCTTCGGGATCTCTTACTCGTTTAATGGTTTAATATTGTAATACTTATTAATATTTGCGATTTTTGATATGCATACATGTAGACCCATACACACATAGATAAAAATAAACATACACATACACATACACATTCAAATACACACACATATACATATGTACTTACATACACATACATACATGCATACATAAATACATACATACCCATACAAATATACATATTTCCCTTTAATATAATCATTTTTCATTATTTATAAATTAAACATAGATTATTTCACCTTATTGATGTGTTAAACATAGTTTTTTTTCGTTTAATCATTTGTTTGTGTGTTAAATACATTTGTTACAATTATTAGATTTTATTATGATGTTTATAAATATTATTTTTAATAGTATTATTAGTATGATTTTTAATTGTTTGTGTCTTAAATATGTAAGAACAATGATCCAAACAAAAATTTAAGAGTCGAATAATGAAAAATAATAATAATGGGAGTAATAATAATAATAATGGAAATTATAAATCCGTCGCTATTTCGTAGCTATTTTGTAGCTATTTTCTTTCGTCGTCGCTAGCCCGTAGCTATTCTGTAGCTAATTAGCTACGGAATAGCTACGGGTTGGCATCTGTAACTACTACGTTACTATATTAGGGCATCTCATTATGTAGCTGATCCGTAGCTATTCTGTAGCTAATTAGCTACGAAATTTTCCGTAGCTAATTTCCTTAGGAAAACCACATGTTTTCTAGTAGTGAAATGAGAATGCAGGATTATTTAGCACATTTATAGCAAAAAGGTCTTATTATTGTGTATATATAATTCTCAAAGCTTTTTGTTGTAGCAATCTTCTATCTTTATCTTTTGGTTTCCTTTGTTTATTATAGAAGATTGAAAACGTTTACAGCACACATGATTGCTAGTACACATATACATACATGCATGTTGGCGTTGGCAGTACAAGCTATTGAGAGTGTCAGCTCCATTTTGGAGTGTTTCTTTAATTAGGGTCAATTTGTTGATTTTGAAAGCCCCTATGCAAAAAGTAAAAATGACCCCCCTAACTTTCGGATTAGCAGTGGATAGCGATAGATTAGTGTAAGTATCAAAATTTTAAATGAATATTTAAAGATTTAGTGTAGATAAACTAAACAACTTAGCATGCCAAAAAAACAATTTAAATAAATAATAAAGATAAGAGACCAAATAAGTACCTAAACATTAATTTAAGAACCAGTTTCAACATTAGCACTTAAAGAACCACGAGCGTTATTGCATCTTAGCAAATACCTAGTCGTTATGGAATTACATTAACCGAATATACTCCCCGAATGAAACAAGCTATAACACATTTACTTCTCTCTTAAGTATTAACTTTGCAAATTTAACTTCAAATCCTCCTTAATAAATAAATGTTTTTTTTGTCACATTCAATCTCTAATGAGTTTTGACACTTGTCATTTTATGGTATTTTTAAAATAAGTATTATACATTTGTCAATTTTTGATTTGTTTCAATTTTTAAAATTAAAGTCATATACTTATATATGTAAAGTATTAAATATTATATATATATATATATATATATATATATATATATATATATATATATATATATATATATTAAATTGCAATAAATACATTTCTTCATTTCTTTCTTATTTTATAGTTATACATTAAAAATATTTTTTGTTTATACTTTAATTTAATGTTTAATCTTTTTTTAAATCAACTCGTGTAATACACGGATCTCACGGCTAGTGTTTTAAAATATGATATTTATAATAATTTACAACTTGTATTTTGGGGTTAAACATGCGATCTTTTGAAAACATGAAAAAACATACATGTTTTTTTAATTGTGATTTTTTTTAATTGTCATCCTTCTAGTAATTTATCATAATTTATCACGAATGCTATATAGCTAATTTTAAAACATCATGTTATATTCATGTATCTCTTTTGTACGTTTTACATGCAAAAAGTTTTTTCCTTTTGGTCTCTTTGATTAAGCCCACTTGGTACCTTTCTTTGTCCCCTTCAAATGTGTATATTATGTTGAAGTAATGTGTGAAACTTTCAACAAAATAAGTAAAGATAAACTTGGCACTGAAATAAGTAAGATCGACTATGTTAAGTTATGCAAAAAAATTTCTTCTTAATGAAAATTTGTCTAATTCTCTATTAATTATATATAAAGTATGAAAGTTTCTAAAATTAGCATTATCTTGGTTATTGTGCAGACCTTTAACATATGAGTTCTATTATTATGTATATATCTTATCCAATATTATGTGTTTAGGCCTAAACACATAATATTGGATAAGATATATACATAATAATAGAACTCATATACTAAAGGTTATGCACAATAACCAAGATAATGCAAAAATTTAACATTAGATTGAAAAAACTAACCAAAATTTAACATTAGATTCTCGAATGGAATGTATATTGTTATTTTATGTTGAGATGTATACACATACAAACAAATAGAAAAGACTCTAAAGTGAGAATGCAAAGTTATGTAGCATATTTATAGCAAAAACGTCTTATTATTGTGTATATATAATTCTTAAAGCTCTTTGTTTAGGTGGCAATCTTCTATCTTCATCTTTTGGTTTCCTTTGTTTTTTTTATAAAAGATTGAAAACCTTTTAAAAAAACACACACCTGATTGCTAGTACACATATACATACATGCATGTTGGTGTTGGCGGTACAATGGTGTTAGCTCCATTTTGGAGTGTTAAATTAATTAGGGTGGGTCCGTTGATTTTGAAACCACATGTGCAAAAAGGAAAAATTACCCCTAAAATTTTGGATTAACAGTAGATAGCGATAGATTAGTGAAGGTACGTAAAGATGAGTATTGAAATTTTAAAGATTTAGTGTAGATAAGCTAAACAACTTAGAATGTCAAAAAAACAAATTAAATAAATAATAAAGACAAAGAGACCAAATAAGTACTGAACATTAATTCAATAACCAGTTTCAACATTAGCACTTAACAAACTAGGAGTATTATTGCATCTCACCAAATACATAGTGGTTAAGGAAATACATTAACCGATTACATACCCCTAAATACTTACAATGGTAAAGAGAGAAGTATATGTGTCAAAGCTTGTTCCAATCGAATACTTCTCTCTTCACCACACTAAGTATTAACTTCCCGAATTGAACTTTGAATGTTTTAAAATATGAAATTTAAAATAATTTACAACTTGTATTTTAGGCTTAAACATCCGATCTTTTAAAAACATGAAAAAACATACATGTTCAGTAGGTAATTTTTTTTATTTGTCATCCTTCAAGGAATTTATCATAATTTATCATTTATGCTATATAGCTAAATTAGAACATCTCGCTACATTCATGTATCTCTTGTGTACGTTTTACATGCAAGAAGCTTTTTCCTTTTATTCTCTTTGATCATGCCCACTTGGTGCCTTTCTTTGTCTCCTTCAGCTGTGTATATTATGTAAAAGTAAATGTGTGAAACTTTCACCAAAACAAGTAAAGATGAACTTGGCACCTGAAATAAGTAAGATTGACCATGATAAGTTATGCAAACTTTTTTTTTTTCTTAATGAAAAATTGTCTAGTTCTCTATTAATAATATATAAAGTAGGAAAGTTTCTAAAATTAGCATTATCTTGGTTATTGTGCACGACCTTTAGCACATTAGTTCTATTATTATGTATAAATCGTATCCAATATTATGTGTTTGGGCAAAACAATTCTTCTTTATAACTTTTGGACCACTTGTTTTTACAAAAGATTGGAAAACCTAACCAAAATTAACATTAGATTCTCGAATATATTGTTGTTTGACAAAATTGCAAAAATGGTCCCTATGATATACAAATTTTTGGAGTTTTAGTCCAAACCCCGAGTTTTTTGGATTTATGGTCCTTTTGCAGTGGTTTGTATATAAAAATAATCCTTCCGAAAATTGAAATGACTATAATACCCTTGGGTATTTATTTTTCATTTTTCATAAAATTTAATATTTATTTATTTATTTTAACAATTAAAAAGATAATAAATAACCTCTCTCTCTCTCTCTCTCAACCATAACACAAATTAATGTACTCGTTTGTTCTTCAACACTCAAGAACAAACATATACACATACCATCACCACTGCTAAGAGAATTCAAGAAACCCCCAAACCAGTGCATTCTAAATCGTTTCTGGAACGATTTTCTACTGTAAACTCGTTTATGGAAGAGAATTAAACAAATCCCAACCCTACCGCCTTCATCAAATTTCCAACCTACAAAAAATGAAATTAGAAAAGAAAGAGATTGCAAAAATGAAATTAGAAAAGAGAAAAGAAAACAAAGTATAACACACATACAACATCATAAAAAACCTATGGTTTGGTTCAATGTGTGTTTCTTTTTTCTTTTCTTCATGTTTCTTTTTTCTTTTCTTAAATTGTAGATTACAAGGATTTAACTAGTATAATGAAGATGATTTCATTTCAAGATATTGTTCAAGTGAATCTTTCTACTTCTATAACCTAGAACACAGAAATTGAAGAAATTTTGGGATTATGAAGAACTGCATTATAATATCATGTATCTCTCGAATCTTTGGAAGGTATCGGATTTTAAAGGGAGCCAACCGTGACCGGCTTCACCGACGATGTGCTCTGCTTCAGGTAACCTTCCAAAATGAAAATGATCGAATCAGAACTTGAAGTTTCAGATAATGGATCATTAATAATAGCGTGATTCTCCTTGTTCTTACAAATCTTATCATCGTAACGTGATTATTATCATGACCATGATTCTTCCGTGATTAAGACCCAAAAAATGCTTGAAAGAATGTGAATCGTGTAAGGAAGAATTGAAAGACCTAACCACATGTTTGGAACCGATGCAACCCATTGCAGTTCACAAGAAATCCATCAAAGGAATTGATAAATTTAGGGGAAATAAGGCGAAAAAATTAGGGAAGAATTGAGAGAAGAAACCCTAAAAAACAAAAATAGGAGCTCTCCATCACTCTCCACTCGTTCTAAAAATAGGAGTGATTGAGATGGAACTCAATGGTGGAGTACGGTGGTTCAGTGACAAACAATGGAGGAGACGATTGAGTTTTCTGGTGGGGCTTCGCGAATGGAAAGATGAAGGGGGAGAGAGAGAGAGAGAGAGAGAGAGAGAGAAAGAGAGAGAGAGAGAGAGAGAGAGAGAGTGAGAGAGAGAGAGAGATAGAGAGAGAGAGAGAGTGAGAGAGAGAGATAGAGAGAGAGAAGGTGGGCCCTTTTTTTATTTTTTTTAATTATTAAAATAATTAAAAAAGTATTAAATTTAAAAATAAAATGAAAGAAAAATAGAAAATAAATACATTAAGGGTATTATAATCATTTTAATTTTTGGAGGTTGCGAAATACGCAACCAAACTAGCTCAAAATGACCACCAATCAAAAAAATCAGGGTTTTGACCAAAACCCCAAAAAAATACATACCATAGGGACCATTTTTACAATTATGTCTTGTTTTATGTGGATATGTATTATATACACATACAGATAAACAGAAAATACTCTAAAATGAGAATGTCGGATTATGTAGCATATTTATTGAAAAAAGGTCTTATTATTATGAATATCATACATACTTATAAAGCTAGCATTTTTTCTTGAATCTCATTCTTTTGAAACCCCCATTTTTTTCCCTTTCACCAAATTCATTTGAAACTCCCATGACTTTTCAATTTCCTTATAATAATAATTATAATTTGGTACTTAGGTTAAATAAATATCAAATATAAAGTGTATTCATATATAAACTAAATTTCAATATTAAAATAATATCTTTAATTCTACTTATAAAATTATGTTTTTTAACTTTTAACATATTATACTTAATTTATTAGTTTTAATATATTGTTGGATGTAAACCATTATCATTTTAAAGGTATAATTTTTGAATAATTTGTATAAAATACTTAAATTATTAATTAAAATATAACATTATAGACTCAACTTAAATATAAGTTTTATTGAACTTAAACAACCCAAAGATTATTTTATAAATAGTTAAAAGTGATAAATTGTAGTGTCTTTCTAATAATAATTGTAAGTTGGTTAATAAGGTTAAATAAATATCAAACGTAAAGTGTAATCATAAATAGACTAAATTTCAATTTTAAAATTATATCTTTACTTCTATTTATAAAGTTATGTCTTTAAATTTTAATATATTATACTTAATTTATTAGATTTAAAATGTTGTTGCATGTAAACCATTATCAGTTTAAAGCTACAATTTTTGAACAGTTTTGACAAAATACTTAAATTGTTAATTTAAATATAACATTACGGTGTCAACTTAAATATAAATTTTAGTTCCACTAAAAAAACAAATAATATTTTTTAAATAGTTAAAAGTGACAAATTAAAGTGATAAATGCAAAATCTAAATTGTAATATCAGTTTAACTAAAATATTTCCTAAATATATTTATATAATCGTTAAAAATTTTCAAATAAGTAACTTAAAATAACTTATAATAACAATAGTTAAAAATAACTCTATATAAATGATTATAATGTTACCTTTAAAATCAAGAAATAATGTTTGATGTTTTAAATAATTATAATGATATAAATTAAAACATTAAGCAAATAAAATTAAAAAAAAAAGTTAAAAATAACAACTATAAATAATGTTAAACCATATATAATATTTAATTTTATTGACGTGTAACTCGCGAGTAGAAGTCATTCAAATGATTGAGATTATGACGTTATAATAAATTTATATATTATCATATAATTCAAAATAATCAATATATTATATCAAATTAATATACGAATTATTATATCAAATTTAACAACAACGTTAGTGTTATATATATATATATATATATATATATATATATATATATATATATATATATATATATATATATGTTAAAACTTCAATTATATAGGTGTTTCTGCGCATTACAATGTTAACTAAAATATAAAATGCAATTCCATTTATAAAACTAAAGAATATTTTGTAAATAGTTAAAAGTGATAAATTATAGTGATAAAAGCAAAAACTAAATTGTAATTTCAATTTAACTAAAATATTTCTTAAATATATTTTTATAATCGTTAAAAGTTTCAAATAAGTAGCTTAAAATAACTTACAATAACAATAGTTAAAAACAACTCTATATAAATGATTATATTGTTAGCTTTAAAATAAAAAAACAATGTTTGATGTTTCAAAATAATTATAATGATAGAAATTAAAACATTAAGTAAATAAATTTTAAAAAATTAATTAACATTAAAAACAACTATATATAACATCAAATCATATATTATATTTACTTTTATTCATGTGTAACTCGCGGGTAGAAGTCATTCAAACGATCGAGATTATGAGGTTATAATAAATGTATATATTATCATATAATTCAAAATAATCAATATATTATATCAATTTAGTATATACAAATTTAACAACAAGGTTATTGTTATATTTAAAAAATTTATATTTATAAAGAATTCAATTATATAGATATTTCTGCACAACGCACGGACATTCCCTAGTATAATATATAATTCTCAAACGTCATTGTTTAGGTGGCACTCTTCTATCTTCATCTTTTGGTTTCCTTTGTTTTTTTATTGAATATTGAAAACCTTTACAAAAAAAAAAAAGCACACAAGATTTTTAGTACACATATTGGTGTTGGCAGTACAAGCTAATGATAGTGTCAGTTCCATTTTGGAGTGTTTCATTAATTAGGGACTGCTTGATTTTGAAAGCCCCTGCGCAAAAAGTAAAATGACCCCTAAATTTTCAGATTAGCAATGGATAACGACAAATCAGTGACGGTAAAGATGAGTATCGAAATTTTAAAGATTTAGTCTAGATAAACTAAATAACTTAGAATGTCAAAAAAAACAAATTAATTAAATAACAAAGATAAGAGACCAAATAACTATCTAAACATTAATTCAAGAACCAATTTCAACATTAGCGCTTAAAAAACCCGGAGCATTAGTGCATCTCACCAAATACCTATTGGTTATGGAACACGTACCTACCGGAACAAGCTATGACACATATACTTCTCTCTTCACCATAATAAGTATTAACTTCACGAATTTAACTTGGAATGTTTTAAAATATGATATTTATAATAATTTACAACTTGTATTTTGGTGTTGAACATGCTATCTTTTGAAAACATGAAAAAACATACATGTTAAGTAGGTAATTTTTTTTAATTGCCATCCTTCCAATAATATGTCATAATTTATCACGTATGCAATATAGCTAAATTTAAAACACCTTGTTACATTCATGCATCTCTTGTTTACTTGTTACATGCAAGAAGCTTTTTCTTTTTATTCTCTTTCATCATACCTACTTGGTGCCTTTCTTTGTCTCCTTCAGCTATGTATATTATGTAAAAGTAAAGGTGTGAAACTTTCACCAAAACTAGTAAAGATGAACTTGGCACTTGAAATAAGTAAGATTGACCAAGTTAAGTTATGCAAACATTTTTTTTTTTCTTCTTAATGAAAATGTGGCATGTTCTCTATTAATATATATAAAGTAGGAAAGTTTCTACAATTAGCATTATATTGGTTATTGTGCACGACCTTTAGCATATGAGTTCTATTATTATGTATAAATCGTATCCAATATTATGTGTTTGGGCACAACAAGTCTTCCTTTACAACGTTTGGTCCCGTTATTTTTATAGAAGAATAGAAGATTGAAAAACCTAACCAAAATTTTACATTAGATTCTCGAACGGAGCGTATATTGTTGTTTTAGGTGGAGAAGTACTATATACACATACAGACAAATAGAAAAGACTCTAAAATGAGAATGTAGCGTTATGTAGCATATTTATAGCAAAAAGGTCTTATTATTGTGTACATATAGTTTCTGAAAGCTCTTTGTTTACGTTGCACTCTTTCTATCTTCATCTTTTGGTTTCCTTGGTTGTTTAAAGATTGAAAACCTTTATTAAAAAAAAAAAAACAAAAAAAAAAAACACGTGATGGCTAGTACACATATACATACATCCATGTTGGTGTTGGCAGTACAAGCTATTGATAATGCCGGTTCGATTTTGGAGTGTTTCACTAATTAGGTCCAGTCTGTTGATTTTCAAAGCCCTGCTCAAAAAGTAAAATTGACCCCCTAAAATTTCAGATTTGCAATGGATAGCGACATATTAGTGACGGTAAAGATGAGTACCCAAATTTTTAAGATTTAGTGTAGATAAACTAAACAACTTAGAATATCAAAAAAACAAATTAAATAAATAATAAAGATAAGAGACCAAATAAGTATCTTAACATTAATTCAAGAACCAGTTTTAACTTTAGTGCTTAAAAACCCAGGAGCATTATTGCATCTCACCAAATACCTAGTGGTTGTGGAATGATATTAACCGATTACACACCCCTAATGGAAAAAGCTATGAATTGTGGCATTGCTGATATATTTTGGTTCATTTTTAGTATGGTGTCCACGAGAGGACCTGGTTCTGGAGCTGGTGGCCAGGATAGGCTAGGACTGACAGATGATGACCATCATCATGAAGAGACTAAACCCTCGGGGTTGAGACTTCCTCGTTACGTGTACGTGTCATGTGCTTCCAGCAGTACAGACCTATACAACCTTCCACACCAACCTGTATTTGTGTCAATGGATCATCACAAACTACCCAAAAACAAAGACAACAACTAGGATACGCATACATCCTATACTTACTCTCTCAAGAGTGGATAACTATCTATTAGTTTGCCTGTTACACATATACTTACTCATGAAACTTCCACCAACCCTGTAGTCGCTCGTGTATGCTAATCATACATAACGTTGGATCCCTTAGACAGTCGAATACTCGATTATATACCCTAAGCCCACAATCAAATAAGGAACAAGAAATAAGACTAAATCAAACATTCTCAGACTATAGAATCTTAGTTATGTACAACTATGGTGCACACACTAAGAAAGTACAGTAATGATGTCAATGCCATCTAGCATACAAGAGATTCTCCTAGGCCATCATGCATTGTAACTCAGACAATTCTAACATGCAATTCCTGAAATTCCCTAGCCTATAAACTGACATGTAGTTCTATCATAATCATCATAAGCAAATAACAGTGTTGATATCTTGGGGTATACTTTCTTACTCTGGCTGATCGTACACATCTCATCCTTCTTTGGTTACCCTTGAAAACCATTTTGGAAACAATTGTGAAAACAATTTTTTGAAAATTATTTTCAAAACTTATAGAGATCCATAGTTTGAGTCTAGATTCAAACTTATGCTCATCCAATTCGCTCAAACCAGTTCTCTGATACCAACTTGTAACGTCCAAAAAATCATGATAAATTTTTTGTTTTTCAATTAAAAAAAACATTGTTTCAATCAAATACCCAAGTCATAAGAAACCAAATATAAAATACAAATATCCCAAGTGAATGTATCATAAAATCCCCAAAACATGTCACCGAAGGATGTGTATGATCACGCCTTTGCTTTGCCCTTGTCATCAGAAGTACCTGAAACAGAACACATAAATTGTAAGCTAAAGCTTACTGAGTTTCCCAAAATTATCACCACGCAACATATAATGACATGGATATTGGGTCCATAACTATCAGACTGGATTACTCCTAAGCCTACAACATCAGTTTGGCTTGCATTTCTAGCCCACAGCTCATATTTGGATTACTCTCAAGCTCACAGAGTAATCCTGGCTTGCCCTTTTCTGGCCCACGGGTTATGTTTTGGCTTGCACCTGGGTTTGTTGGCTTTCGCACTGAATAGTATTACCTCAGCCCTACCACACTTTGTCGACATATGCAACAGACAAACATATAACAACAAACAGATAAACATGCAGATCTTATAGATCACTACCGCATAGAAACATCTAAAACCATGATACATAATCATATTGGGCCGAAATTGATGTATTTGACCCACAAGTAGAGCGAGGAAACTCAACTCGTGGTCTGAAATGTAGTCGAAGAAATCATAGCTCCAACTGTTGACTCTACAGGTCACCTTTACAACAAACAATGACCTAATCTCAAACTAATGCTCAAAATACCCACAATACCCTAGGTCAAACTTAGTCAAAATCTTGGTCATAGTCAAGGTCAAAATCCAAAGGTCCCACCTAGGTTGAATACGCCTTGTGTACTCCCCTCTACGCTGGGCATAGAGGGAGCCTCTCAAATTACGAGTTCCACACCCGGTACACACAGCGTACCTCCAAGTACGCCCAACGTTCCAATGTTGAATCCCCATTTCATCACTAAGTCCTTATTTCATTAAGCCAAAGCACCAAAATTCAGATCCAGGTAAAAAGAGATGTCTTATGGATAAAGACTTTGACTTTATCCATTTTCATGCATACAAGAGGGTATAAACTCAAACCCTTGGTCTAAAAGTCATCGAAAGCTCTAAAACCGTTGCATCGCTTAATGAGAGTGTCCAAGTTCTGACGTTTATGCATCCATGAGCTCAAAAAACACTATATTTCAAGGACCTGGAGTAGCTTATATTCCACTAGATCAAAACTATGGGACCAAAAATGTGCACAAACTCTAGACTAGAAATATCTAAGCAAATAACTCATCAATTTCCAAGCTTTATACCTTCAAATGATGCTTGACGGTGAGATACTTATGGATCTAGATTGTAGTGAGCTTCCAAGATGATTCCATTATCTTCTCCTTCCCTAAAGAACATAAAATACACACTTTCAAGAACAAAAATGCTCACACAATGGATTAGGGTTTGCAAGGGACGATTTGGGAGATGGAGGCTAATGAGGGAAAAATTCTTGAGGAGATAATGATCGATGCTTAAATAGGGCTCATACCCTAAAAAAATAGGGTTTGACCCCAACCACATATGCCCCACGTACGCTTGAGTACTCCAAACGTGCTAATCATAAACACACGATTCTCACTAAGTGAGAGATAGGTGTATTTTATGCACCTATTTTGCATGTTTATTTACGTCCTTTCATAGCATTCTACTTCATAATTCTTGGATTTAGTTGATTATTAGGGAAATTGCATATTTCATCAAGAATGTCTGGTACTTAACCATTTTTATTTATTTTGCAGGTATTATGGAGCTTGGAGCTTGGGGCATGGAGCTTTGGAGCATCAAGAGAAGATGAATCGGCCATTCCATGGAGGAAAGCATGAAGACATAACCCGAGTCATTGTTGCATTGTCATCATAGCAAAGGACTACGTTTGAAATGTGGTTCTTGTCACACTGACACGCGTCGTGTTTTTCCTTTATCACCTCATATTTGAGCAACATGACTCGTGGTGAAGCTAGACTGAATATGGAGCCAACACTGAAGACAACCAAAAACACATGGTCAAGACAAATGGCCATGCCAAAAACACATGGGAAAAAGGCAAGCCCATGCAAAAAATGCATGGCCTTATGGCATGCACGTGAACATTAATTAAAACAGGAGAAGGCATCATTTGATAGGGGAGACGGTTTTTTGAGCTGTTTGTGGCGATCTTGGGAAATTTGGGATATTTCTTGGAGCTTTTGAGAAGACCAAATCATTGCAAGCACTTTGGATTTCAGTTTAGTAAGGAGCAAACATTTTGATTTGTTCTTAGCCATGTGTGGCTAAGAAACCCTAGTTTCTAGTTTTTGTTCAAAATATGTTGATTGCATGACTTAAAGCATATGATTTGATGTTTGATTTGTGATTCTATTCTAGTGATTATGTTTTTGCTTAAACTAGAATCCTTGAATTTGATTTGTGTTTGATTGGCCACTTTCATGACATGAATTCTTATGTATTTAATTAACTTTTATGGAACCTAATTGTTCTATAAAGTTAATAACTGGTAACAAACAATAAGTTTTCTTATTGTAAAACATATATCACATGTTTTCACACTTTCGAGCATACGAGAAGAAATGAGCATTGTTGGGAAGCTTGTACAAAACTCAATGCAGTTTTTCAATACAATCTAAGAGCGTGTTTAGGTTGAATTAGTAAAGTTAGGTCTATTCAAAGAGCGTGTTTTGGTTAGATAATTTGACAAGCGAGAGGTATTAGAGCGTGTTAATATCTTCCAGTACCAACTTAGAATAGCAATCATGAATTACATCAAGTCATAATCAAGTTGAACAACAACATTGAGAACTAGAACTAGAACAATTCAATCAAATTGCTTACAAGTTTATTTCATTTCGTGCATGCTTTTAAAGTAGATTGTTATTTTATTATTTTACTTTTGCAAACAAATCCCCCTTTTGTGACCAAAGTACCTTGCACAAGAAGATGAGTTGGTGACTTTGTTGAAAAAGTATAAAAAAGCTATTGGACGGACAATTGTTGACATAAAAGGGTTGAGTCCTTCCTTGTGCATGCATAAGATTATCATGGAGGAAGACTTCAAACCAACCCGAGAGGCACAAAGAAGATTGAATCCACCCACGATGGAGGTGGTAAGGAAAGAAATCATGAAGCTTTTGGAGGCACGTATGATCTACCCTATCTCAGATAGTAAATGGGTGAGCACCATTCAGGTAGTCCCGAAAAAAGTCGGGTTCAGAGTTGTCAAGAATTCCGAGGGAGATTTGGTGCCAACCCATGTGTAAAACGGGTGGAGGGTTTGTATTGACTATAGAAAGTTGAATGCCTCAACGAGAAAAGACCATTTTTCCCTTGCCATTTATCGACCAACTATTAGAGAGATTGGCGGGTAAATCTCATTATTGTTTCTTGGATGGTTTCTCGGGTTTTCATCAAATTCCGGTAGCCCCGAAAGTCCAAGAGAAAACCACCTTCACTTGTCCCTTTGGCACATTTTCTTATAGGCGTATGCCTTTTGGTATATGCAATGCACCCACAACATTTTAGAGATGCATGCTGAGCATTTTTTCTGAATATTTTGAAAACATCAATGAAGTTTTCATGGATGATTTCACAGTCTATGGAAACTCCTTTGATGAATGTTTAAGCAATCTAACAAAAATTTTGCAAAGGTGCATTGACACAGATCTTGTGCTTAACTATGAAAAATGGCATTTCATGGTGGACAAAGGATTGATTTTAAGTCAAATTGTGTCCCAAAAAGGATTGGAAGTTGACAAAGCCAAGATAGATGTTATCAAGAGTCTTCCTTACCCGAAAAATGTTCGGGAAGTTCGTTCGTTTCTTGGCCATGAAGGTTTCCACCGGCGGTTCATCAAAGATTTTACAAAGATTACGGTGTCGATGTGTCAACTACTCCAAAAAGATGTTGAATTTGAGTTTACCCAACCATACAGGGAGGCTTTTGATCGTTTGAAGGATTTACTCACCTCCGCTCCAATCATTTAACAACCTAATTGGAATCTCCCGTTTAAGATCATGTGTGAGGCAAGCAACACGACTATTGGGACAGTATTGGGTCAAAAGGTGGATCGAGCACATCATGTCATCTACTATGCATCAAAGACCCTTGATAGTGCATAGAGCAACTACACCACAACATAAAAAGAGTTGCTTGTTATTGTTTTTGCACTAGAGAAGTTCCGACAATACCTCCTTGGAACTTAAGTGATCATATATTCGGACCATGCACCCATAAAGCACTTACTTACCAGGAAAGATTCGAAACCGAGGTTAATACGGTGGATGTTGCTTCTGCAAGAGTTTGATATTGAGATCAAAGATAAGAGCGGGAAAGAGAACCTAGTCGCCGATCATTTGAGCCGAATAGTTCAACCCGCAGATGTGACTCCCATCCATGACGCATTCCCAGAGGAGCACTTGTTTGCTATCCAAACACCACTTTGGTATGCGGATATATGCAATTTCATGGTCACGGGTAAGTTCCCACTTGATCTCACGAGGTCACAGAGAGATAAGATCAAGAAAGATGCGAGGAGGTACATTTGGGTTGAGTCGTACCTTTAGAAACATTGTGCAGATCAGGTAATAAGAAGATGTGTTAAAGAACATGAGGTACAATCTATCCTCAACTTTTGTCATAGTTATGCTTGTGGAGGGCATTTTGGTCCTCAAAGAATTGCCAGGAAAATTTTAGAATGTGGATTTTATTGGCCTCGACTCTTCCATGACTCTTACACTTTTTCATAAAAGTTGTGAGAGACAGTGGCAGAGCTTCAATATTTCATTTGGGGGGGGGGGATATAATTTGTATAAAAATTGATGAACAGGGGGCCATAGTCAAAATTTTATATTTTGGACTAAATATGTATAAAATTAAAGCATAGGGACTATTTATGCAAAAAAAAATCAGGGGGGCACTGCCCCGTAGCCCTTGAAAAGATTCGCCCTGGTGAGAGATGTCAAATGACGGGCTCTTTGAGTTCCCGCAGTCAAATGCCTTTGACCCCCATCTTGGTTTGTGAAATATTTGATATATGGCGTATTGATTTTATGGGTCCTTTTCCTTCATCCTTTGGGAACTTATATATTCTTTTGATTGTTGATTATGTTTCCAAATAGCTAGAGGCAAAGGCGACAAGAATTGATAATGCTAAAGTTATTGTAGATTTTGTCAAGACTAACATCCTATGTAGGTTTGGATCTCCAAAAGCCTTGATCGTTGACAGAGGCACACACTTCTGCAACAAAACTCTTGGATTAGTTCTCAAGAAGTATGGAGTCCAACATCGGGTGTCCATAGTTTATCACCCTCAAACAAATAGACAAGTTGAAGATACAAATAGAGAAATCAAGTCCATACTTGAGAAAACAGTGAACACAAACCGCAAAGATTAGAGTTTGAGATTAGAAGATACTCTTTAGGCATATCGAACTGCATATAAAACTCCAATTGGGATGTCACCTTATAGACTTGTGTTTGGCAAAGCCTGTCATCTCCATGTTGAACAGGAGCACAAAGCTTTCTGGGTTGTCGAAAGCTAGACATGAAGAGTGATGAAGTGGGTGTTCACCGAAAGTTAGAGATTCAAGAGTTGAAGGAAATAATAAATGAAGCATTCGAGAGTTCACACATCTACAAAGACAAGACCAAAGCATTCCATGATAAGTACCTCTCACGTATTACCTTTGAGATTGGTCAAAAGGTATTACTCTATGACTCTCGACTTAAATGGTTTTTCGGTAAGTTACGGTCCCGATGTGTGGGATTGTTCATTGTTACTAATGTATTTGATCGTGGTGCAATTGAGATTAAGAGTAACAAAACTGGAAAAGTGTTCAAAGTTAATGGTCACAGGTTAAAGGTCTTTTATGAAGGTTTCCAAGAGAAAGACATGGAGGTTGATAGCTTGGAACGCCCGGACTACATCGAGTAAATAAAAAGGGCAAGGTCGAGCCAAATACTTGGAACAAGGGCGGCTAATCGAGAGGCAACTCGAGAGTATTTCTTTCTATTTTCTTTATTTCGATTTATTTCATCTGTGTTGCAATGTTTTTGAGTCTTTTCGAAGGTTCCATAATCTTATCCAAGGATTGAGAGCAAAACTATTTTGAAAAAAAGTGGTGATTTTATAGGTTTACAAAAGAAAAACACATGGCCTCGCAACAAAACGCATGAGCTAAGCAGAAAATGCACGGTCCAATATTTTTGTCGGTGCTCACACTTCGAGGATTTTAATAAAAAAAAATTGGCATGGGCGAATTTGAAAAAGAACGGGTAAAGCTCAAAATGCACGGCCTAAGCCTTAGACCATGCGTTCAATCGATGATTGCAAGAAAAAAAAAATTATGCGCACGGGCATGCTCCAAACGGACGGGCTACAAGAAAAAAACGCACGGCCTAGGGCTAGACCATGTGTCTACATCGGAAGTCCCGATCCTCAAGAAAAAAACGCACGGTTGTGTTTCAAAAACGCATGGTCCGTGCGTATTATCGCTAGCTCGATAAACACAAGAAACACTCATGGCTGAAAATCACGGGCTCGATAGTCGTGCGGTTTGGGCTGCCTAATTTAATCGACATCGTGTAGTTCATGTTTTAATTCTCTCGTAACTTAAACCTTAGGATCCTGCGTTTTGATCAAACATCGATCAGTTTTCTCTTCTCATGATCGTGCTCCTCTTCCCCCTCTCTATTTGTAACACCGTAAATTTTCATATAAATTTATTGTTTTTTAAATCACATAAATATCATCAACTCATATTACAAAATCTCAGTATATTATTTGTCAAAAACACATGTTCATAATTATTAGAATAAAATCCAGGATCCTCGAACACAACTCCATCTTATGTGTACAATCAAGTCGGCGCCTTCCCGTGATCCTGAGAAGTACCTGAAACACATAACATATAACATGGTAAGCACGAAGCTTAGTGAGTTCCCCAAAATACCACATACAAACCATTAGCCATTCGAGGATATAACTCTGTAAGACCCTCCGGTCAATGTGTCTTAGTGGGACCCTCCAGTCCCACAACTCTGATGGACCCTCCAGTCCTAACTCTGTGGATCCTCCGGTCCTAACTCTGAGACTCATAATAATACATGGCATAAATCACACAATGCAGGATATCACAGTACTCAAATAAACACATAAGATCAACATATACACAGATTACTATAACATCACAAGTCACAAAGACAATATGCGCGATAACACATTTTAACAAGTAAGACCCTCCGATCGATAATGTACTAAGACCCTCCGGTCTATATGTACTGAGACCCTCCGGTCCATATATACTAATACCATCCAGTCAATAGTGTGAATAAGACCCTCTGGTCACACACAAATCACCACACACTTAAGTATAGTGAGAAGACTCACCTCGGATGACAAACAAATCCTATAGATGTTGCTGCTGTACTCCGGCCTCTAACTCTAAGCCAAACCCATAACTAACTCCATTAGGATTTAAGACCAACCTTCACATATTAGGTCTAAATATGGTCCACCAACTCGGTCGATAAATAACTCAAGCCCATTGGGCCCACCAAGGCCCAACACCAAATAGGCCCACAAAGGTCCACTAAAGGTCCAACTATGGCCCAATTTTCCGCATTGGGCTCAAACCCTCATATGTTGTGGTGATGCTCAGCGGCAATGCAGTCGGCAACCCTATCTGATCGGAGCGGTGAACAAATGGAGAGGTGGTGGCGGCTAGTCATCACGCATGGCGGCTAAGAAAATAGGGTTAGGGTTTGGGGAGAAATAAGGTGACGGGTTTGATACTCCGTCCATTCTCATAAGATTGCCATATTGATGCTTTTAGTCCCTCCTCCCTTTATTCTTTTCAAATAACATCCGAAATTTACCATATTGTCCCCATCACTCCAAAGTTCTTTCAATTTGAGTCCAAAACTTACCTAAAAGCCCCTACCTTCAAAAATCCTTTCATCATAGGTCCCAAAATTACCAATCAACCCCTTAAGATTTCAAATCTTTTCAAATTAAATCCATAGCCGACACATTTAACCCCCAAAATCCAAAATTATATCAATTAGCTCCCCAACACCAACACCCGCTAAATATTATTTACTTTAGGATTATTATTCATATTAACCCTTATCTATTTATTTATTTAATATATGGATGTTACAACTCTCCCCCACTTATATTACATTTCGTCCTCGAAATCTTTCCTCACCATCCCTTACATGCCCTACAACTTGAACGACATAGCCCCAAGCCTGAGCATAACCCCAGTCGTTCAATCCAACAGGGCTTTCTGAACCAACCACATATACATGCAACCACTAAGTTCGCTTTACTCCAAACAATATTACAACCGATCCGCAATCACATATCACCTCCGACCTCTATTGTTTAACAGTTACTAACTTCATGCGTGTTGTGGTCCTTCTCAAGCCAAACAGACTGACTTTCCCAAGTCTAGAACATCATATGGAAACCTCAACCACTCAAAAGAAATCCATCAGGAATCCGAAATCTCAACTCATTTATCCTTTACCCAGATAGGGCCAAACTCAACTCGAGAGTCCGATTGAACAGCAGAATTGGAACCACTCATCACCAATCTGATACTCAACTCCCGACCCATGATCCATGAATATACGCATACATTACTTCTCCAATTCCTTCCGATTTGCGACAAACTCTCCTCAATTCGAGCTATAACGAATCCCGACCATCATGGAGACCCCAGTTTTACCCCTGGTCTGACCACCAGGCTCACTCACTCGTGAATGCTATGGCTCCCCGCATGCTTTCATCACTTACTCACTTACTCGTGAAT
Source organism: Lactuca sativa (assembly GCF_002870075.4). NCBI lineage: Eukaryota > Viridiplantae > Streptophyta > Magnoliopsida > Asterales > Asteraceae > Lactuca > Lactuca sativa. The sequence goes on from NC_056626.2 coordinate 13,650,832, forward strand.
GTTACGACTCCCCGTAGGCTTACATCACTCACTCACTCGCCATGGGCTATCCCCATGTTTTTTTTATTGATATTACAAAGTGATTACTCCCACTTGGATCCTTCCACTCTCTTACCACCCCATAATCTCATCATTAAGCCATCACCATATTGCGCTCATTGAACTCATGCTTCGCGATCCGTCATGGACAGGTGTACCCACCCACTCCTGACTACAATTGCCACAACAACGCACTTTCTCTCGATACAATTCACATTCTTGAATCATCCCCGTCCGATGACAATTAGTTGATGGGTTCCCACTGGAACAATAACTATTCGATACTCCACTTATCATATCATAAACTCGAGTCTCAAAATAATCCAACAACTTAGGGCATCATACTTGGATACCCCGATACATCATCATACTCGGATTCCGCGATACACCATCACATAATCTCATAATTTCTTGCTACGACCATTGGTCTTCTTCTCGTACAACTCATAACCTCGAAATACTCCACTCACAAATTGAAACATGGAGAAATCGTCAATGAATTAGATCACGTTGACGATCATCCAAAACCCCATCCTCTTACTGATCAAAACACATGTGAAGCTACTCATATTAACTCTAAAACTAATTGAAAAATCAAATGTTGCTCCTCCCAGAGTATAAATTACAATCTATACTTCGAATTGGAAAATCCCAACAATTAAAACTAGACCTCAACGAACCAACCGCCTCGAACCCAACCATTGGAAACCTGAAGAGTCCCTAACCATAATAAGATCCATGACTCACGGATGCTCGTCGTGGATACAGTCGTTCATTCTTGAACACATACAATATGCATCATCTCGCTCTGCGCCTTGCCTCGTCCACCAATAAACCCATGTATCATATGACCGTACTGCAGGTTCCTGACACCAAATCGTCTAACCCCAAATTGAACAGATTGATGATCCTCCTAACAAAATACCTCGTTCTACCACACTTAGGGTTCGAACCATCGCCCAATGTCATACCCAATCCACCTCACTACAGACTGGCTCTCCAGATGTATCATTCCCAACCCAGGGAACGTACCACACAACATTTGATGACTTTCTGGAAAATGACTAAATAACTCCAAGTACCCCGAACACCATATGAAAATCTCGGAATCCTCCCCATGTGACTTCCTCTAGTCACCTAGAACCTCGTCCAGCTGCACATGCACTTAATCTGACGGTCCTAGAATAGCATTATCTCCTTTCCTGGAGATATTGGACTATCACACACTTCATTCTCAGAATCCTCAATCATCACCCCACTACAAGATTCAACATAGCACGGGAGACCTATAACATCCGTACTTTCAGATATATTGTCGTGGGTTTAATTTTTTTGAGATTTATGGAGTGACTCGACGAGTTGTGAGTCCAACTCCTCGAGTAGAGTCGGGTTGTCCGCATAGGATTAATGAATGAACTCGACGAGTCAGAGAGCTGACTCGCCGAGCAGGTGCTGGGCAGAGAAACCCTAATTTCCCGGGGTTGGGGCCTATATAAGGGAACTTATGCCCCCATTTTTGCCTCATCAGCTGCCTAACCCTTCTATGTGAAACCCTAAACAAGTGTAGCGAGCTAAGAGAGTCTCTAAGCTAGCCTTGAAGGATTTTAGTGTGTCTTTGAGGAGGAAGAGGAGTTTATTCAGCAAGGAACGAGAAGGATTTGTTGGGGGTTCAGGCCATTTTGTCCAGAGCTTCAAGAAGAAGGTATAAAGCTTGAACTTTTCGCCTTTATTTGGTTAGATCTCATGAGTTGAGAGGTTAGGGTTTCCATCACATATTATTTGGGACTTGATGTGTGCAAACTCAACTAGTTTTAAACCTACTTTTAATTATAAAATAAACACACAAAGGCAGTGGACCTATCAATTGTGGTATAGCTAAATAAGCAGGGTATCGAACACAGGGAACGTTAAATTAAAACTAAAAACTAATTATATCTAAATTAATTAATAAGTAGGGGTTTTCTCTAGTTTTACAAGACTAGAAATTTACTAACTATTACTTAAATTAGAAACTAGAAAAGCAAAGAATTAACTAGATTCAATAATGAGAAGGACTTCTGTTTAGTTCAACTCAATTGATCCTATAGTTGATATTATGGTAATAGTGCAATGGATTAACTCTTTTGTTGGTTACCGATTCAAGTGATTCGATTCGCGTTCACTACACTAATCCTTAGTGAATAAACTAACTCAAACAGTGATCAATTGTCTAATTTAATTAAATTCACTAGATTAATTATTCGGGTTAATTTAGACTTGCAATAGTTAACTAATTTGGTCCGTTAGTTAACTTCTTGTTGATGGTCATCACACAAGCTCACACATGAATTTACCTAACTTTCTTATTAATTCTAGTTTCATGTTCATTAATCCTAGACATATGATAGAGTAGTCATATAGACATATGAGGTTGATAATCAAAAGATGTTCATACTATTTAATTACCTTCCTATTAACAGAAAATTAATTATCATTCACACACAAGGTTCTTTAGCAAGCTAAAACTAACAAATATCACCAACATTTAATTAATCCTACCAATAATCAAACCATAGTCTCAATTTTGTATTCCCAAACAGAAGTTTAAGAGTTTTAGCTCATGATTGAAGTAAATAACAGCAAATAAACGAATTCTAATTGTCTAGCCATAATGAAAAACAAAAGATTAAGTAGAATGACAAAATTTGCATCAAATCTCCTTCGGAATTGGATTCTAGGTTGTATCTTCGTTTTCTAGGGTTCTTCTGGCTCTTCGATCGCAGCTAATCTCTCCAGAAGGGTTCCGGAATTCCCCCCCGTCGATATGAGAAGTTATCTTTATATTTGCAAAACAACTCATCGAGTCAGGTGCCGACTCGACGAGTCCATCTCTCAATCCCCGTATGCGATAAGTCTCTGGGTCTTTTAGTCTTTATCTTCTCGAATATTCGCTCGGACTCGCCGAGTAGACGACCCTACTCGCCGAGTAGGTGTTGTTTTGGTAGTTTTCTTCTTTGTTCAATTCCCGAGCTCCCAACCGCTTCTCCTGCTTCCTTTTGCTTCCGAGCTTCACTTTTGGACTGAAAACATAATTCAAACACTTTTAAGTACCTTTTGTCCATGATATGCAATAATTTAGCTAATAAATGATAAAAAAAATCTATACTTAATATGAACTAAATATGCACATATCAGGACTTCGTGAATACTAAGTTATCTAGAGGTTTAAACCTTAGATCTGGACCTTGTGAGGTACTTAGAGCCCAAAAGTCACAACTTTATTCATCCATATGAGGAGTATGGTGTTTAATACCTTATGAGAGCATGTATTGGTAGTTTAGAGCAAAACCACCATGCATGAGTGTAAAGATCGAAGATTTACGTGACAATCGAGCCTTAGGATGGTAGATCTAGTGTTTCGAGTGATAGATCTGCCTTAAATCGTCTAAATGAGAAATCAGATCGAAGGCACTCGCCGAGTGCATGGCCTGACTCGAAGAGTAGGTGAGGGTTTGTCTCGATGAGTTTGATCGTGCGATAACTCGGCGAGTTGGGGGTCAACTTGATGAGTTAAGCTGGACTTTCTCTAGATTTCTGAGGAAACGAGGGGACTCGACGAGTTGCAAGAGTGCACTCAATGATTCGGGTCAAACATGGACTGTTGACTCGAGATTGACTTCGGTTGACTTTAGGGTTTGGTCAACATGAGTAATGGTGACCATGGAGGAATAAAATGGACTTTTACCTAATTCAAGAGTTAGAGAGAGAAGAATAACATTTGGTTACTTTGAGTCGAGAATTGAGTATTAATTAGAGAAATTTACCCTATGTGTTAGGTGGTGGCTAGTACGAGATTTGAGTTCAAGGATAATTGTTGCTTGCTTGCAAGGTGAGTCTTCTTACTATACTCACCATGAGAGGTATCTATGAGTGACCAGAGGGTCTTATGTGTTTACTTGAGTTATGAATCTTGTCTTTGTGATATATGTATGCTATATTATGTGCTACTAAGACCGGACCGGAGGGCCCAACGAGTCATGAGACCGGAGGGTCCACACTGAGACCGGACTGGAGGGTCCAACGAGCCGTGAGACCGGAGGGTCCACATTGAGACCGGACCGGAAGGTCCAATGAACTATAGCCATGAGAGGCTTATTATCTTTGTATGTGGTATTTTGGGAAACTCACTAAGCTTCGTGCTTACCGTGTATGTGTTTCAAGTTTTTCTCATTATCGCAGGAAGGCACCGGCTTGATTGTACACACCAGGGAAAAAGTTATGTTTTGAGGATCATGGATTTCTAACCAAACAATTATGGAGATGCGTTTGTAAATTAAATAAATGAGATTTTGTGAAATGTGATATGAGAATTATATGATTTTAAAACGAAAAATTTGTTTGAAATTTACGGTGTTACAAGTTGGTATCAGAACCTTGGTTTGAGGGATTTAAATGCACCCCCGGGGTGTGTCTCGACTCAATCTGAGGATTTGAGAAAATTTTCAAAAGTGATAAAAAAATTTCTAAAATGAGAAAGAGTTTAAGAGAAAACGAGTTGGAGCAGTGTGTACAATCAGCCAGAGCCCGAACGGTGATTTCCCACAATACCCTTACTTTTGTGTTATGATATATATATATATATATATATATATATATATATATATATATATATATATATATATGAGATATTATGCATGCTAGAGAGTAGGCTGGGTATTTCATATTTTAGGGCTAGAGTTGCCTGAATTGTGATGCCTTAGCCTAAGAGTTACCGCTATCTGTGATTTGCTTTTGAGTATAAGCTGAGTAAGAGTATTTAGCAGAGATCACCTAGAGAGGGTTTTTGAGTTGATAGAAAATATAGGAGAGATACTAGATGAGCATTGGAAGAGCCTACTGAGGGAATAGTTAGATACCCACGAGGGGTAGGGTTGCTTGAGTTTAGTGACACCTTTTGAGTGTGAGTGGAGCAAGTGGAGTTGTAACCTAGAGTGCTTTTATGTGTTGATAGAGATTATTCGATGCCCGGATGCTGTTTGCTTCGTGCTTTGTGGAACTCTTGATGATGGGAGTCATCTAGTAAATGAATATGATGATATTCAGTAGGTAGATGGTTGGCATCATAAGGAGTTCTTCAGTAGCTGATGGCAGAGAAGTGAGAGAACCTAGGAACAGCCTGGGGAGTGATCTTAGTCAGATGAGTACGCTAATATAGGAGAGTATCCGCTGGGGAGCAACCAGGTTTTACGGGATTGGTGATCGAGAAGGTTAAGTAGCTACTTAGGAAATCTACGATAAACCGTGTAGAAGGTATGGGTAGATGTGGCAGGTTGTATGGGCCCGTACTACTGGCAGAGGACCCGTACTCGAAGCTGGGAGAATTCCAGAGGTTCTGAGTAGCAGACCGAGAGGTGATAACATGGTTCGAGTACCATGATTTGTAGCAGAGTGAGAGGTGATAACATGGTTCGAGTACCATGATTTGTAGCAGATTAGGAGGAGATAACATGCTTCGAGTACCATGACTCGTGGCAGTTAGTGCTTCTGGTTTTACAAGTTATCCCATTGTGATTGATTAGACTGAGATCAGATTTGATAGAGTGTGGCGTCGTGTTGGGAATGCAACGAGACAAGTTAAGCACTTCTAAAATTTGATAAATGATTTCGGTAACACTCGTGGAATAAAAACTACTGAAAAATTACAAACGAAACTGAACACAATATTGGTTTGGTCTAATCTGACCTACATCCACGGGGGAACGAGAGAGATGGGATTTTATTAACACCAAGGAAATTACAATCATACAAGGCTAAAATCTGCACTTTTAATCTGATCACTGACTGTAAGATATCACTCGTAATTTTTGGCTGCCAAAAATTAAGGCTCTGCACAAAAATTAATACCACACTAATTTGTATGTGTATCTACTCTCTATGATGTTATGGTTATTGTGTATATAACAAATGAAGAGAAAATGAATAATTATAGTCTTTTGACCCATAACCTTCTTCTTCAATTCACACACATATACGTATGTGTTGTTGCAAATTATGACTTGTGTGTCTCATGAATTTAATGTATCGCATGCCTACTACATATTCTTGACTTTGAAGCTACGTACAAATTTCCAATTTCACCAATAGCATGCTTTTCATTAGAAAGTACTCCAAGTCTTCATACATGAACCAATTAATTGTAAAGTTACAATACTGGCCCTTGAACTTTGTCATTTATGGCTTCACTAGCCCAACAATCTCCCACTTAGAGACTTAAATGACTTATTATTTCTCTGCCATTCAAAAGCTTTGCAACATTCCTTAATCTCTCTCTCTCTCTCTCTCTCTCTCTCTTTCTCTCTCGTTCTCTGCCATGCCTTTTCTCAAACTTCTGAAAGGCCATTTGAAGCCATACAAAGCTTCAACTTTTCAGTGGTAACCACCTTGGTGAACATATCTGCTAGATTCTTCGTTCCAAGGATTTTCTTCAGATTTATAGTTCCATCATTAATCAATTCTAAAAAAAAATGGTACCTCATCTGAATGTGTTTCGTTCTACTATGAAACACTAGATTCTTTGCCAAGTAAACTGCACTTTGGTTGTCACAATGCAATACACAATCCACCTGATGCATTCCAAGTTCTGATAGAAAGTTCTTCAACCATATAAGCTCTTTGGTTGCTTCTACAATAGCCATATACTCTGGTTCTGTGGTTGAGAGAACAACACTCTTTTGTAACCTAGACATCCAACTGATTGATGTACCTCCAATCGTGATCACATAACCTGTTGTGCTCTTTCTTGAATCCACACATCCACCCAAATCAGCATCGGCAAACCCTTCTAGGATCACACCCTTTCTTATAAAACATAGGGTAACCTCAGATGTTCCTTTCAAGTAGCGTAGCAACCACTTTACTCCCTCCCAGTGCTCCTTTCTTGGATTTGACATGAACCTGCGCATAACTCCCACTGCATGAGCATTGTCTGGTGTGGTGCATACCATAGCATACATCAAGCTACCAACTGCAGATGCATAGGGAACTTTAGTCATTTGTTCCTTGTCTTCTTCCGTCTTTGGGGATTGCTTCTTTGAGAGTCTCAACTGACTTCCCAAAGGTGTACTTCTAGCTTTAGCATCTGCCATGCTGAACTCTTCTAAAACTTTCTTGATGTACTTAGCTTGTGAAAGTTTTAGTGTACTGATACCTCTATTCCTGGCTATGCGCATGCCCAATATCTGCTTAGCAGCCCCTAGGTCCTTCATCTCGAACTCTTTAGACAACTACTTCTTAAGCTTGTTGATATCCTGCATGTTGGACCCAACGATCAACATGTCATCAACATACAATAAATGGATGATGTATGAGGAGTTGAATTTCTTTAAGTAACAACAATGATCCATTTCACATCTATTGTACCCACTCCTTTGCATGAAGCTATCAAACTTCAAGTACCACTGTCTTGGAGCTTGCTTCAATCCATACAAACTTTTCTTCAGTTTGCACACCAGATTTTTCTTACCAACTGTGGGAAAACCCTCTGGTTATGTCATGTATATGTCTTCTTTCAGGTCACCATGGAGAAAAGCCATCTTCACATCTAGCTGCTCTAGATGGAGATCTTCAGAGGCTACAATACCCAAGCCATTCTGATTGTAGTCATCTTTACAACTGGAGAAAATATCTCATTGTAATCAACTCCTCTCCTTTGTTGAAACCCTTTGACTACCATCCTTGCCTTGTATCGTTTGGTGCCATCAATCTCATCTTTAACCCGAAACACCCATTTGTTTTGCAGTGCTTTCTTCCCTGTCGGGAGCTTGAACAAGGACCAAGTATGGTTCTTATCAAGTGAGCTCAACTCGTCTTCCATAGCCTTCTTCCATTGTATGGAATCTTTCATCCTTAAGGCCTCTAGATAAGACTCAGGTTCACCATTCTTAGTCAACAGCAAGTAATTAGCTGAAGGAGAATACCTTACTGGAGGTCTTTGTACTCTAGTGGATCTACGGATAATAGGAGTTTCGGTCTCTGCATCATCTGCAACCTCATCCTCTGAACTACTATCCACTGTACTCCCATTATCTCCAGATACATCAGAACACCCACTGCTTCCTGAACATTCACCTATCTCTGGAGTACTAATAGGTTTTACAACGTTATCATCTGAAATTTCTTCTAACTCAACTTGATCCTTCTTTTCTGGTTGCTTGTCATCGTTGGAGCTTTTTGCAAGTTCACCCTTGTATAGAGCATTCTCGTTGAACACCACATCCCGACTTCTGATAACCTTCTTATTCTCATTATCCCAGAATCGGTACCCCATGTCATCCAACCCGTAACCTATAAAGGTGCACTTCCTTGCCTTTGCCTCTAGCTTGTCTCTCTCCGAGCCTTTAACTTTAACATACGATACATAACCAAATACCTTCAAATGTTTGGGCAAAATCTTCCGACCTTTCCATTCCTCTTTCTGGAATCTTGAACCCTATGGGGACTCAGGGTCCTCTGTTGATTAAATATGCAGCTGTGTTGACCAAATCTGCCCAGAACATCTTGGGTAAACCTGCATGTAGTCTCATGCTTTTAGCCATATCGTTTAATGTGCGGTTCATCCTCTCTGCTACTCCATTTTGCTGAGGTGTCTCCGGAACCGTCTTCTGCATTCTGATTCCTTGGTCAGCACAATAATCAACAAATTCTTTGCTACTGTATTCGCCCCCATTGTCAGATCTGAAACACTTGATTTTCAAGTTTGTTTCATTCTCTACAATAGCTTTCCATTTCTTGAATTTGCTGAAAACTTCAGACATATGCATCAAGAAATAAACTCAAACTTTCCTTGTGTAGTCGTCAATTAAAGTAACGTAATATCGGGACCCTCCCACTAAAGAAACTGAAGTGGGGCCATAAACATCTGAATGAACTAACTCCAACTTCATGGACCTGGGCGGATGACCTATCTTTGTGAAAGTAACCTTCTTCTGTTTACCCATAATACATGGCTCACAGAAGTCAACTGTCACAGTCTTCAAATCTGGTATTCTTCCTTTGGATTCTAGCATCTTCATTCCTTTCTCACTCATATGTCCAAGTCTTTGGTGCCATAGAGTGGATATCCCAACTTCTTCAACAACATGTAATTCAGGATCAGAAGCTTCCACCATATATAGTGTATCCCGCTTCTGACCTCTAGCAACAACTAAGTTTCCCTTTGTCACTTTCCACTGATGATCACCAAATGTAACATGGTGACCTTCATCATCGAGCTGCCCCACAGATATTAACATCCTCTTGAAGTCTGGAATGAACTTAACATTCTTCAAAGTCCACTTCGTACCCAAGGTTGTCTTAAGGACCACATCCCCAACTCCAGTAATATCCAGACTCTTGTTATCTGCTAATCTGACTTTCCCTTTGTACTACTTGAAATTATGCATTACTTCTCTGGAATGACTAGCATGAAACGACGCACCAGAATCCATGATCCAGGATTCAGTTGAGTTTTCGACACAACAAATGAGCGCATAATCTTCAGAATCTGCTGCCATATTTACTTCCTTCTTGCCTTTGTCCATCGAAGGCTTTGGGCACTAATTTCTGAAATGGCCTTTCTCATTACAGTTCCAACAGGTAATATCTTTCCTGTTCTTCGACTGACCTCTCTTTTTTGACTTCGATCTTCCTCTAACACCACCTCCTATGTTGGTCTTTCTTCCTCTGCCTTCAGTAGTTAGAAGACTACTGGAAGATTTTCCGACACTCCTTCTGCGTACATCCTCACCAAGGATTAAATCGTGAATACCTTCGCATGATAGCTTGGCACCTCTGGCTGCTAACGGCCGTCACTGTGTCGGTCCAACTATCGGGTAACGATGATAATAGTAGCAACGCCATGACTTCATCTTCAAATCCAATATCAACAGATATCAATCTTGATATTATTGAGTTAAATTCATTCACGTGGTTTGTTACCGAGCTACCCTCCTTCATCTTCAAATTTACAAGTTGCTAAATCAAGAAAACCTTATTTGCTGCCGAAGGTTTTTCGTACATATTAGACCGCACATTTATCAGATTGTAGGTTGTCTTCACATTAACAATATTGTAAGAGACATTCTTTGCCAATGACAACCTTATCACTCCGCGTGCCTTTCGATCTAATAAGTCCCACTCCTCCTGCGTCATTTCTTCTGGTTTGTCTTTGGACAAAGGTTAGTGTAACTTCTTCTGGTAGAGATAATCTTCGATTTGGATTTTCCAGAAACCGAAATCTTGACCATCAAATTTTCCGATTTTAACTTTCCCATATTCAGTCATAGCTCTGATACCAGTTTGTTGGGAATGCAACGAGACAAGTTAAGCACTTCTAAATTTGATAAATGATTCTGGTAACTCTCGCGAAATAAAAACTACTGAAAAATTACAAACGAAACTGAACACAATATCAAACGTGGTTCGGTCTAATCTGACCTACATCTACGGGCGAACGAGAGAGATGGGATTTTATTAACACCAAGGAAATTACAATCATACAAGGCTAAAATATGCACTTGTAATCTGATCATTGACTGTAAGATATCACTCGTAATTTTTGGCTGCCAAAAACTAAGGCTCTGCACAAAAATTAATACCTCACTAATTTATCTGTGTATCTACTCTCTATGATGTTATCGTTATTGTGTATATAACAAAGGAAGAGAAAATGAATATTTATAGTCTTTTGAACCGTAACCTTCTTCTTCAATTCACACACGTATACATATATGTTGCTGCAAATTATGACTTGTGTGTCTCATGCATTTAATGTATCACATGCCTACTACATATTCTTGACTTTGAAGCTACGTACAAATTTCCAATTTCACCAGTAGCATGCTTTTCATTAGAAAGTACTCTAAGTCTTCACACATGAACCAATTAATTGTAAAGTTACAATATTGGCCCTTGAACTTTGTCATTTATGGCTTCACTAGCCCAACATATCGGAGGGACATGTTGAACTAGTTTCAATGGAGCATACGTTGAGAGGGAAATCGAGTTAGTTTCCGAGAGATTTTTGGTGAGATGCCAGTTGGAGTCACAAGGCTCAGGGATGAGTAGAGATGGTGCTTTATGGAGGACTGCGGTCTAAGTTGAGAAATCGACCGATAAGGGATATGTCACTTTCTATGACTAGAGTTGTGCTATTTCCTTTTCTTGAAAGAAGCAAAAGGGATATTGAGCTTCCGGTTTCTGAGCTTGGAGGTAAACCCTGTGGGTAGCATTGGTTGCGATCTTTCACCAGCGTATCTGGGCAGTATGTCTGTCGCAAGGTAATATTATAGCGTGGGAGGGTCATCAGTGGGGACTGAGATGGCCAAGGACAAGGAGATTCCCTATTTGAGTATAGTAGGGAATATGTTAGCATCAGTGTCGGGTGATCAAGGGGAATATATTGGGGTAGTGGCTCTCATTGCCTATGAAGGATATCAAGTTGGGGGGGGGGGGTGAGGTCTCTGCTCTCATGATAATTCTCATGATGGGACGTTGGTTGTGGAGTCGAAGACAAGGAGTGTGATAGTTCATTATTTCTAGATTGAGAGTCGGGACTGTTTCGGGACAGTTGGAGTATCCGGCGGTGTGTCGGTCTGAGGCATTCAAGATGACTAGAGACAGTCACGTTAGGAGGATTCTGAGGTTTTGTTTGAGATGCAAAATATTTGGAGTTGTTGGGTTTCCATCAGGAAGATCATTGAATGATTGTGTGGTTCGTTTCAACAGTCAGGTGTGATATACTTGGTAAAACAGTTTATGGAGTAGATTGTTGGTATGCCTATGGTGATGGTTCGAACCCTGAGTGGGGGAGACCTTGACATGCGGTATGAATACATGAGATTAGGGTTATTGGTGGACGAGGCGAGGCACGGAACGAGATAATGCACGTTGTACGTGTGCAGGAAAGGATAAGTGTCTCCATGATGGGTGGCCGTTGCTCGGAGACCTTGTGGTGGTTAGGAAATCTTTGAGGTTGTAATAGTGAATTCGAGGTGGGTGGATTTCGGCGGTTGAGAATTTTTGGTTCAATGTATGGGTTGTCATATGCACTTTGGGAAGGGTAGAAGTTGGTTGGGCAACCAACTTCAGGGTCGGTATGTGTATTCTTGCATGGGTTTTAAGTAATAGAGGAGGGAGTTTCGAATGATCGTTAACGTGTTCTGAGTCATTGACGATTCCTCCGTGTTTCAATTGAGAATTGGAATATTTCGAAATTACAAGTTGTGTGAGAGGAAGATCAGTTGTGAGAATCTAAAAGGATGCATTGTTGTATCTGAGTATGATGTCATAAGTAGGAGACCAGTGGTTGAGGCAAGACATCGTGAGGTTCTGTGATGGTGTCCCGAGGTATCCGAGTAGAATGCCCTAAATTTTGGATTATTTTGAGACTTGAGTTATGAGATGGAAAGTGGAGTATCACATTACTATGGTTCCAACAGGAGCCCTTGAGCTAATTGTCATCAAACGGGAGTATCCAAGATTGTGAATTACAGCGAGAACAAGTGTTGGTCACGACGGTTGTCGTCAAGAGTGGTGATGCTTAACCTGGGTGGGTGGGTGTACCTATCCATGTTGAGCCGTGGGGTATTCGATAGTGAACTCGGTGGGTGACGACTCAAGAGAGAGAGAGAGAGAGAGTGTGTGTGTGTGTGTGTTGTGATACTACGGGGAGCCGTAGTGTTCACCAGTCTGTAAGAGAGTGTTGTGATACTATGTGGAGTCGTAGTGTTCACCAGCCTGCAAGAAAGTTTTGTAATACTAAGGGGAGCTGTAGTGTTCACCAGTCTACAAGACAGTGTTGTGAAGTCGAACGGGTAAAATTTTCGGGTTTAGGGTAGAACGGGTATTTCCTTAAGAAAATAATACCCGATACCCGACCTATATTGTAATTCGGGTTTTCGGGTTTCGGGTATTCGGGTTTGAGGTTGGGTCGGGTAATTATCGGGTATACCCGAAAATTTCTTAAATGACACTTATTGATAATTTTTTTCTTTATTTTTTATCTTTACATGTTGGTTGGTTTAATAAAGAATCGGGTAGGAAAATACTCCATATAATTGACAAGTATATATATAATAACATTAAAAATCATTATAATATGTTATGTACTTTTGTAATTCCATTCTGTGCGATAGTGAGAAACTGAGAATTGTGATGACGGTTCAGGACTTCAGCTTCAGCTTTGTATTCCCTTTGAAAGTTTGCATCGACTGTCGTGTTGTCGTTCATAAGAAGGAAACGAAGGGTTTTGTTTTATTTGAAGTGTGCGTACGTGATTGCATTGTATATTTGGTATTATTTAAAAAACGAATTCGGGTATACCCGAAAATAAATATCCATACCTAAAACCCAACCTATATTATTATCGGGTTAACCTATTACCCGAATGTTCATACCCGTTACCCGTTCTACCCGACCCATTCTACCCGAATTCGGAACGGGTCGGGTGGGTAGAACGGCTTTTGGGTTTTTTCGACAGGCCTAGTTGTGATACTGCGGGGAGCCGTAATGTTCACCAGTATACGAGAAAGTGTTGTGATACTGCAGGGAGTCGTAGTGTTCACCAGTCAGCGAGAGAGTGTTGTGAAACTGCAGGGAGCCATAGTATTCATGAGTCAGTGAGAGAGTGTTGTAGGCCTGCGGGGAGCCGTAGCCATCACGGATTAGTGAGAGGGAATGTTATGATACTACGGTTAGCCGTATTATTTGCTAGTCGGAGCATGAAGCATAAGAGTTTTTAGGCTTGGGTAGCCTTATTCTTTGAGTTTCGGGAACCTGGGGGTCGGACAAGGGGCGAGACTGGGGTCTCCATATTTGTCGGGAATCGTTATATTCTGAGTTAAGTTGTGGTTATCTCAATAGAAAGGAATTAAAGAAGTGATGTACGTGTGGGTTGCGGGTCATGGGTCACGAGTTGAGTGCTTCATTGGGCCGAGTGGTTCCAATTCTGTGTCGGACCAAACTCTTGAGTTTGAGTTTGGATTTGGTGGTGTATTGAGTAGGCGAATGAGATTTCGGATTCAGATATGGGTTTCATTTTGAGGGGTATTGTGTGTCATCTGATGTCTTAGAACTGAGTGGTTCAGTTCGTTTGTATGGTAAGGACCGCTAGACGTAAGGAATTAATGAGTAGTAGACGACAGAGGTCGAGGGTGAGACGATTTCAGTTAGGATTGTAGTATTTGCTTGGGGTAAAGTGAACTACATGACTTGTGTGTCACAATGGGCCGAGATAGTTGTTGCGAGAAGGAAGTTTGTGAGACATTTTGGGGCATGCAATGGGTAACCTTTGGAGGTTCAACTGTGGATTCGGGAGTTGACCTGGTGCTCAGTGTTGAAAGTGATATCTGAGAAGGAGCTGGGACTTATGATTGTTAAATGTCAGAGGATACTTCTAAGCAAGCATGATCATTTTCTTGTGTCTGAGGACAGGTTGTTGAGAGTTTTGTTCAGATGGGTTTCGATTGCAGTACAGTGGATGGATCTCTGGTGTAATGTGACCCTTTCGTTCCTTGGAGTATGATATGGATCGTTTAGTATGTCTGGTATGAGTGATCGGTAGCCAATTTTTGGGTTTTGACTTGTTTCTATCAGTCGCAACGAGAGAATCAGAAGGGCAGTGAATTATCAAGGTCTGTTATTCGAGGAGCGAATAACATGGTGACAGCTTGAGAGGGCGGTCTAGCAGCGTGACAGGCCACTAGAGTTTCCAGACTCTGGAGAGTCGGAAGGGGTATCGTAGCCGCAGAAGGGTATGTCCTCTTCCAGCTTTGGGAGTTCCTATTTGATTTTAGGTGTCCATGGAGGGAGTTAGCTGTGTGGTATGAGATCCTTTCGGTGGTACTTTTCAGGTTTTTGGGTTCAATCTATGTGACGTTGAGAGGCGATTTCGAGGGTGAAATCTAATTCAAGTGGGGGAGAATTGTAACATCCGGACTTTCAGTTATATTGGTGTGGGTTTAATCTTTTTGAGATTTCTGGAGTGACTTGACGAGTTGTGAGTCCAACTCATCGAGTAGAGTCGAGTTGTCCGTGTAGGATTAATGTATCGACTCGACGAGTCAGTAGAGTCGACTTGCCGACTTGTCTGTGATAACCGTTAATTTTCGTTCAAGTCAAAGTCAACTAAAGTCAACAAGTCAAACCGGTCAACTCGATTTGCGTGTAGGTACTAGCGTTTACGTTATGTAATTTCTAAACAACTCGCTATTCTAATGAGAGATCATAAATCGAAAAGTGCGTACATCTAGATCTCCTTAACCTAAAACTGTGGTACGTGGCGAGCCAAACCGATAAAACAATGTTGCATACTCATCGGGAGTATGCAAGATCCTTAAACAAGGCTTAACGGGGTTTACGGACCTTGCATTGCGAAGCCGGACACTCACATTCGTCACACACAAAACCACTCTCAATCGTTTTCACTCCATCTCTTCTTATCGGAAATCTCTCCCAAATCTCTCTAAGTATGTGAAATCTCTCCCAGATCTCTCTTTGTATGAGAAATCTCTCCAAGAATGTCAAATCTCTCCCAAATCTCTCTAAGTACGTGAAATCTCTCCCAAATCTCTCTTTGTATGTGAAATCTCTCCAAGAATGTCAAATCTCTCCCAAATCTCTCTAAGTATGTGAAATCTCTCCCAGATCTCTCTTTGTATGAGAAATCTCTCCAAGAATGTCAAATCTCTCCCAAATCTCTCTAAGTATGTGAAATCTCTCCCAAATCTCTCTTTGTATGAGAAACCTCTCCAAGAATGTCAAATCTCTCCCAAATCTCTCTAAGTATGTGAAATCTCTCCCAAATCTCTCTTTTTATGAGAAATCTCTCCAAGAATGTTAAATCTCTCCCAAATCTCTCTAAGAATGTGAAATCTCCCCCATCCAAATGTCTTGCCAATCTTAAGCACATACGACCTATATGCGCAAGTTAATGATAGATGGACCACGTATGAGTTCTGCCATGAACTTCGGGCCAAGGTTGCCCAGGAGGGCGAGTGAATGTTCTACTATCCAAAAAGGTCTAGTCACGAAAACCAAACCCACATGCTTCCTACCGAGCTACAAGAACTCTCAGGTCAAACCTGTCGAACTACTCAACAATGAAATTGAAGAACCAAGCTTCTCACCCTGGAAAACTCCGGTCTTATTCTTTAAATAGAGAGGCAAATTGCTCGTAGTTCCATCGACTTCAAAGGCCCGACAATATCTCCAATAGAAACCTTTACTATCTACCTCACATAGAAGAATAGGCTGACCAACCGCGAGGAACGGAGTACCCTTCAGGAATTGGACCTGAGATCAAAATATCACCAGTCGCGAGTATTGGAGAAGGATGACCGAGGACAATCCTCCAAATTCGATGCGGACGCTGCAAGTCCGTAGTGATACCCCTCAGATAGGACCAACCTGCTCGCAGTATTCATAGGATATGCCATTCTTATTAGGATTCGTTCGTCATTGTCATTGTAAACGACTTGCTTATCTACCCTCGTAGTAAGAAGGAAACCAAGGAGAGCAGCTGCAACAAACCGCGAAAGCAATACGATCAGAGAAGCTTTACCCGAAGTTCTCTAGATACGAGTTTTGGAATTAAGGACTCAAATTCCTAAGACACATCATTATCAATGTGGAAATCCTTAAGGACTCTTTCAATTAATCAAAATCGTTGAGAAACAGTCAGCACCAAAGGCGTCAGCAGGAATACACCAAAATTCCAGGTATCGCTGACCTACCGTCTTAGCTCCTTTGGAACTTCTCGTAAATTACAGAACCCCCTTACGACTTTGACCCTGAAGGGAGCAACCCTTGGTTGGGAAGAGAAGTAAGAGGAAGAAACCTTTAGAACTCCAGAATAAGAGACCAAATTCCTCTGGAAGCCTCACTCTGGGCAGGCTTACCACGCTTTGGAAGGCATGGAAAGCCAAAATCCCAGATAATTATGCCTTTCGAGATTCTAGTAAGAATCAGCCCCGTAATCGCAACTTCAATCTACTCCTGCGAGCTTAGTAAAGCACATTCTACCCGACACATCCCGAACTTATAGAAGTATCTATCCGATGAGACTTTTGTAATTCCCCTCGACGAGATCGAGTTCCACAAGAGCCTCACCTTCGTGAAAGAACCAGAGTGACCACAGACTGAGAGGTTAAGCGAACGCAGCAACGCCGCTTCCCATTAGCGGAAGTTCGATGGAATACTAACCAAGGACCTGGAGTCACGTGGGAGCGCGAGAATCAGTCGATTAGGAAGTATCCCAACTTCATGGCTCGATTGTTCATGCCCACTCCTTACCTAAATTCAAAATTTCGGGACGAAATTCCCTCTAGCGGGGGATGATGTGATAACCGTCAATTTTCGGTCAAGTCAAAGTCAACTAAAGTCAACAAGTCAAACCGGTCAACTCGATTTGCCTGTAGGTACTAGAGTTTACGTTATGTAATTTCTAAACAACTCGCTATTCTAATGAGAAATCATAAATCGAAAAGTGCATACATCTAGATCTCCTTAACCTAAAACTGTGGTACGTGGCGAGCCAAACCGATAAAACAATGTTGCATACTCATCGGGAGTATGCAAGATCCTTAAACAAGGCTTAACGGGGTTTACGGACCTTGCATTGCGAAGCCAGACACTCACATTCGTCACATACAAAACCGCTCTCAATTGTTTTCACTCCATCTCTTCTTATCGGAAATCTCTCCCAAATCTCTCTAAGTATGTGAAATCTCTCCCAGATCTCTCTTTGTTTGAGAAATCTCTCCAAGAATGTCAAATCTCTCCCAAATCTCTCTAAGTACGTGAAATCTCTCCCAAATCTCTCTTTGTATGTGAAATCTCTCCAAGAATGTCAAATCTCTCCCAAATCTCTCTAAGTATGTGAAATCTCTCCCAGATCTCTCTTTGTATGAGAAATCTCTCCAATAATGTCAAATCTCTCCCAAATCTCTCTAAGTATGTGAAATCTCTCCCAAATCTCTCTTTGTATGAGAAACCTCTCCAAGAATGTCAAATCTCTCCCAAATCTCTCTAAGTATGTGAAATCTCTCCAAAATCTATCTTTGTATGAGAAATCTCTCCAAGAATGTCAAATCTCTCCCAAATCTCTCTAAGAATGTGAAATCTCTCCCAAATATCTCTCTGTATGTGAAATCTCTCCAAGAATGTCAAATCTCTCCCAAATCTCTCTAAGTATGTGGAATCTCTCTCAAATCTCTCTCAAAATCTCTCTCAACTTTCTATAATCACTCGGGACATCGCAACCCTCAAATTTGGCGAAAACAGCCCAAAAACGGAAGTCTACGCGAAAAACGGACTTAAGGAGCCGAAACCCCTCTTAGGACCCGAAACCCCTCTTAGGCCCGAAAGCCCTCTTAGGACCCGAACCCTTCTGAGCCGAAGGCTGCTGAACCGAACCCGAAAGGTCCTCTCGGGCCTGAACCTCGCCTACACACCCGAACCCGAACGTTCGGCACATTTCGGGTCTGATCACTTTCTCTTCTAAAGACCGAAGACCGAGCCTTCGCTTCTGAGTACACCGAGCCCTCGCCCCTTCGCTTCCTCACCCCCGTCGCTTCGCGCCAAGCAGTCTTAGGGACCGAACCCAGCCACAGGAGGACCGAGCCTCGGCCAGGACCGAGAGGTCTCGCTGGGAAGCCTATTTTCTTCCGGTTTTCGACTAATTTTGCGTTTTAGGCCCGTTTTTAATTGTTTAAACACGGGGTTTTCACCCAAAACTTTATTTTAACATATAAGACCCCTTAATTAATGGTTAATCACATTTAAGGATAAAACCTTATCCAAAAGAGAGTAGGTGAAGTACAAGGGTAGAGTGTTGACTTTACCTTATTTTATGACACAAACAACCACTCTCACACCCACTCCATGTCACTATTCACCACCAGTCCATCCCTAGTCACTTCATAAGTCCTTTCTCATTATTTTCAACCATTCCCACGTTCTTAGGGCTGGAACATCCACCCTCTCTCCTCACACTTCATTCATTCTCTTATTTTTCACCAAGAACCACACTCCAAACTCTCTCATCTTTCTCTCCAATTTGAGAGTTTCAAGGTATACTCCAAGACTTTTCTCCTACAATTAGTAAGTATCATCATCTTTCTTATGATTATTACACACCCTCCTACTCAAAATCATAGATTGCTTACACAAACATCATCACATTCTTGTTAGATCTTCGAATCTTCAAGTGATTCTTCAAGTGTTCTTGGGTTGAACACTTCTCTTCTTCAACACTTGCCTACTGAAATCACTCAAGGTGAGTTCATACCCCTACATTTTCATGTTATCTCAAGTTTTTAGGGGGGGGGGGGGGGGGGGGAATACAAGTAAAACACCAAGAATAAAACTAAACTATTCTAACAGCCTTCATCAGAAAAGTTCAAATCCATTCACGGACTGTTTTGGAAAACTTAAACATTTTTGTTTGATAAACTGTTTTTGGTGTAAGTAGTTCCATTTAATATCTTTAAAATGACTACTTGCACATCTCCATACGATTTTTCTACAATTTATGGTGATTTTTACAAAACTGCCTATCATTTCAAACACCAATCCGGACCAGTCTATGATTATGGACTATTTCACCCAAGTTGGAGGTTATTAAAAATCATGATAAAAATTATGAGTAAACTAGACACATTTTGGGAACTCTCAGAATTTACGGATTTAGTTTTCGACTTCGTATGATTTTTCTATGACTTTTCTAAAACAGTGCAGAAAGGTTTAATTTAGTTAACATCATATAACTTTCATAACACTTTGTATTATGTTGAGCAAAGTGTATAATAATAAGTTCTAAGTATTGAATGTGTTTCTTTGTTAATTTTATCATCATAAACTGAAAATTTGTCATTCATAATAAGAATATTCATTCATTTGGGACACGTATATTAAGCTATAAAAAGCATAGTTTATGGATTCATAGCACAAATGCGTTTCATAAAAGAGTTCTTATACATTACAAACGTTTTGGATAAACTATAATAGGTATAGTTTATGTATCATTTACTTCTCAAACTTTTTACCAAAGGTTTTCAGTTTAGATCACGTAAATCTGTTAATGAATAAATTTGTAAGTCATTCGCTTCGGGTTACTTCCAAAGTAACCAAATCAAAAAGTCATGTAAATTGTAACCAGAGTCTCTTGTAGGGAGAACGTGATAGTTGTGTATAGATCTATATTGGGTTTGACAAACCCACACCAGAGCTGCTTGCAACAGCTAGACCGGCAGGTCTGTGGTGACAAGTGTCATTTCAGTTTCTCGACGCCTGAAGAACGTCGCAATTACGAGGCCGTCTAAGTCATGTATGGTTATGATAGCTCACATGTGGTACTAACAAATCATAAGATTTACGGGTTCTAACGTTAAATTAGTGAGTTATGTCGATTTAGCTCTCAGAAATTACTTTAAGTATGGGAAAAATACTTGTACGTCTTCATATTAAAAAGGGTTTTATGTTCATTTAAAATCACCTTTTATATCAATTACAAATATCGTTGTATATTTTCAGTCTTAGTATTTAAGAGTACACACCATTCATTACGAGAGTTTTTCTCAAATCAGAAAGAGTTTTACGCCAATTTGAAACCACTTTTATATCTTTAAGTACGACAAATACTAGTTCGATTTCGGTCCTGGTATTTAGGACCACATAACTTATGTAAGGAAAATATTGGATTTTTCTTGGTAACATACATCTCTTTACAAAGATCGATTTTCAAACTCTTACCGTCAAAAGCTTATGAACTCACCAACCTTGGTGTTGACCCTTTTCAAAACTACTTGTATTCTCAGGAATTCAGTGAAACAGGAAATCAACCACGTTTTGAGGATGGGACGTTAAATCGTCAAACAGTTCATTTTGTATCATCATGTAATTGATTTGAATCATGTAAACATATACTTTGGTGTAACTTTTTTTTAATTATATTTATGATGGTTGTATTTACTTTGAGCACTATTATACTCGTTGTTGTGATACTCTACATGAAGTCCTCCACCCCCGGACATTTCCGCCATCCTTGGTTTGGGGGTGTGACATTGTCTGTCATAAATTCGTTTTGTCATCATGCCAAAACACAAAAATCCAAAGCCAAAAGAACAACTGGAAACCAAATATGGTGTCACCACCATTATTCACAATTCTCTTGAGCACCGTGATCGACTCTTTCACTCGAAGGACCACGGATATTCTCAGCAGCGGTTTGTAGATATTCCCACTCTCCAAGAACTAGGAGTTTATGATGGCGTCCTTAGATTGTTTAGCAACATCGGTTGGGAGAAGCTTCTCACTTTGGCATCAATATAATCATATAAAAACACAACCATTGAATTCTTACAATCTTTGGAATTCAATGACAACGCCAAATGTCTCTCATTCCGTCTCATGTGTTTGCAATTTTTACCGAGTCTAGACGATGTTAGTGGGTTTGTTGGGATTTCTAAATTCAATACTTATGGTCCCAAATTAGGCTACATGCAAGAGAAAAATAAGCTTTTCAAAACCCAAGCCAAAGCCTTTTGGAAGGAAATCCCGGGACTTGATGTGTATGAGGCTCGATCAGCAAAGCATCTCATATCATCCATTCGGTCTTAACGGTGGCTCTCCGAATTATTGCTAACATTGTCTTCCCCCAAGAAGACGTTAGCAGAGCCGGTAAGATGGAGTTAGAAATTCTTTGGTGCATGGTCACCGGCTTGAAGAAACCACATTTTGGCGCCTTCCTTACTTCCAAACTTCTCAAGGTCTCTACTAGCGATTCCGGCCCTATCCATTGTGGCGGGATTATCTCTTATCTTGCCACCTGCCTTGCTTGTGCCGAGATTTTTGAGAGCAAGAGAAAATCACACAAGGCTCTAATACCATCACATCCAATGTCCTTGTAGTCTCATCTTTCTTCCGTAGAGAAGGTGACGGTAGTATCACATGGTTGGTGGAGGGTAAGCCACATTTCCGAGTTCCTGTTGGGGACTTCAGTTCCCTCCAGCTCCAGCATGACATCACTCAGACTCGGTGGTGTCTACCAAAGAATACTTCTACAGATTCCATTCCACGTGCTCCCGCACCCATCCTGAGAGCTCCTGACCGACCGGTTGTCGACTACAAAGACGACATCCCTATTCCTCCCGCTCACTCCACTGCTCCAACTGCAGAGGGATCCAATTTTATTGCCCAGGTAGAGACCGCACATTACTTCTACACCCGGCGGGCGACTCAGTACCATGACACATACATGAGGCGCTTTGATCACCTTGATCAAGTTGTTGCCGACATTCGCATTGATTTGTCTGCAACCAACGCTTCCGTTCAGCAATTGACACAAACGGTGCAAGAAGCTATGCAGTTCATGCAACGTTGGTCCCCGTGCGGTCAGTAGGTTGCCCTACCCTCTCCGAGCATTGAGGGCAATGCTAAATCTTAAGCTTGGGGAGGGGTCTTTGTACATTAGGTTCTAGTTTCCACATTTATTTCATCCAAAAAATCAATCTAAAGGAACTTAATTTTCCTGAATTAGTTGAAGTGGTAAATTAGCCGTGGCTTGAGATGAGAACTTGTTCGTTTTTCATTAAAAATATTGAAGCAATAAAATCACACGAACACGTATCCCGAAGCTACTCGTGCAAAACAAAAAATGATAAGGTCATCAACACCGAAGCATAACGACAGATATAGTTTATCCCGTGGAACACACGACCGGTCTTATGAGTAGTAAGTGCTCATTCATATCCGAACTCCAAATTCAAAAGAGCCATAAAATGAATATAAAATTTCAGTGACTCAAATCCTTCCGCGCTCTTAAAAGTCTTTTTTTGCCTATTCCCTTCTAAATACCATGTTGGGGACATTTTTTCCAACTATACTTACGGGTCTTTGTGCGTTTACATCAGTCCCAACAATAGGAAGAGTCAAGGACGAAAATATAAGGAAATAAGCCTAGCAAAAAAAAAACTAAATAAAAATATTATTAAGTTAATCTGTGACCTTTAGGACTCGAATCAGTAAACCTCGAGGGGTGTTCTACACCTAATTGCCTAAAGTTGAATTGTTTGGGACTGATTGCGTTGAAAGTTCGCTACACAGATTCCATAGAAAATCATGAACTTAATAATAACAAAAAAATATATAGATATGTGTAGATATTAAAATAAAGCTAATCTGTGACCTTTGAGGTTCGGGCAAGTAAACCCGAGGGATCTCTTTAAATCTAGCACACCAAGGTCATCTGGTATGGATGTGTTCGTTGGAAGCCCGCTACATGGATTTCAAAGAAAGCCATGAGCGTTATTTGTAGGAAAATATAATTAGATAGTTTGTATATATTTATGTTTATAGTTTAATTGAATAATATGTTTAGGAAAAATGCTTGGCTACCAAAAGATTCCTTTGGACTTGGACTTGAATTTATGACGTTGGGATTGACTGTAAACTACTTTGACTGGTGTAAGTGGTTTGAAACAAGTAACGAATATGGGTAAATATTAGGGAATTTTTAGAAAATATTTTTTAGAAAAGGATTGTTGTTAGTCAACAAATAGTTGGAGTCGGTCATTGTCATGCTTTGTAAAATGAAAATGATTGAGCGTGTTTTTCATCACATGTTTTCACGAGAGTAAGACCATAATTTGTTCCATGTGCTAACCCAATACCTGAAAAAGTGAACAAGTGTTGTACTTTTGATTTTGTTGAGTTGTGTTAGGGAGTGGTTGAAAATCTTGTTTTAAATGTTATATATCTTTGTGGGGTTAATGCCAAGTTATCTCAAGGCACGACAGGTACACTTTCGACTGTATGACACAATGAGCCTAATTAGATTGGATCTGTTCGTTTTGTTTTGTTTATTGCATTAATGTTTGAAAAAAAAAAACTTTTTGTACATATGTTATTTTCATTAATTTTTCATTCGTTCTTTTCATCTTAGTTTCTTTTTAGTCGCCTATCATCTTCTCTAGGGTGATTGTTAATTTTGTTCTTTCTTGAGGAAAAGAAAGGTCTAAGCTTGGGGAGGTTTGATAGGTGTATTTTATGCTCCTATTTTGCATGTTTATTTTCGTCCTTTCATAGCATTCTACTTCATAATTCTTTCATTTAGTTGATTATTAGGGCAATTTCATATTTCATCAAGAATGTCTGGTACTTCACCATTTTTTATTTATTTTGTTGGCATTATGGATTTTGGAGCTTGAAGCATGGAGCTTTGGAGCACGAAGAGAAGATGAACTGGTCATTCCATGGAAGAAAGCATGAAGACATAACCCAAGTCATTGTTGCATTGTCATCATAGCAAAGGACTACGTTTGAAATGCGATTCTTGTCACACTGACACGGGTCGTGTTTGTCCTTTATCACCTCATATTTAAGCAACATGACTCATGGTGAAGCTAGATTGAAAATGGAGCCAACACTGAAGATTTATTTGATTTTTAGCAAAAACCATGGGTCATGCCAAAAACACATGGTTAAGACAAATGGTCATGCCAAAAACACATGGGAAAAAGGCATGGCCATGCCAAAAACGCATGGTCTTATAACATGCACGTGAACATTAATTAAAACATGAGAAATCGTCATTTTATGGGGGGGGGGACGGTTTTTGGAGCAGTTTAGGGCGATCTTGGGCAATTTTGGGAGATTTCTTGGAGCTTTTGAGAAGACCAAATCATTACAAACACTTTTGATTTCAGTTTAGTAAGCATTAAACATTTCAATTCCATCTTTATTATTGTTTGATTTGTTCTTACCCATGTGTGGCTACGAAACCCTAGTTTCTAGTTCTTGTTCAAAATATATTGATTGCTTGACTTAAAGCATATGATTTGATTTGTGATTTGTGATTCTATTCTAGTGATTATGTTTTTGCTTAAACTAGAATCCTTGAATTTGATTTGTGTTTGATTGGCCACTTTCATGAATTGAATTCTTATGTAGTTAATTATCTTTTAGGGCACCTAATCGTTCTATAAAGTTAATAATTGGTAACAAACAATAAGTTTTCTTATTGTAAAACATATATCACATGTTTTCACACTTCTGAGCATATGAGAAGAAATGAACATTGTTGGGAAGCTTGTACAAAACTCAATACAGTTTTTCAATACAATCTAAGAGCGTATTTAGGTTGAATTAGTAAAGCTAGGTCTAGTCAAAGAACGTGTTTTGGTTAGATAATTTGACAAATGAGAGGTATTAGAGTGTGTTAATATCTTTCAGTGCCAACTTAGAATAGCAATCATGAATTACATCAAGTCGTAATCAAGTTGAACAACATCATTGAGAACTAGAACTAGAACCATTCAATCAAATTGTTTACAAGTTTATTTCATTTTGTGCATGCTTTTAAAGTAGATTGTTATTTTATTATTTTACTTTTGCAAATAAATCCCCCTTTTATGACCAAAGAACCTTGTGCAAAGAGGTATAGACTTGTATCCTGTGTCTCTGTGGTTCGACCCTACTTGCCTTGTACTACTTCTTAGTGCATTAAAGCAGTGTATTTGGAGTCTGTTGTACGCCTTTATTTGTTAGGTTTGACACGTCCAACAGTGAGCTATAAATGTTGAAATGGAAAATACCTAGCGACTATGTATTACAAAACCCCAACACGCTTAAATGTGTCAAACAAAACATATCTAACCATATCATGTCTATATTTGAATCCCGTGAGTTCTTTATAGTGAATTGCATGTTCTCCAAAAGATTTGAAACATGCCTTGTGGCACACCGAACATATCTCGTCGGCTGGGAATATTGGGATCATGAGACGATATTTGAAGATAGTACGATACTCGACAGGAGACATATGTTAGCCATGCCTATCTATAGGGATAGCTAGAATAAAATCTTGACCATGTAGAACACGTAAACACTAGAAAACTGTTTTTTTGCCGAGCCGTCAAGTCAAGATACATTTCCATATATTGAACAATTTTACTAAAAAGGACATACGCCAGCGTATTCTGGGATTTAAGAGTGGTTGTGTCCTTAGTTGTAAAACTGCTAAGGTCAATATCTGGAAGCTTGTAACGAAGAGAAGCCAAGACACAAGCATGATCAGAATCCATACCATATACGTCATTATCCCGTAAGATGTGGTCTTGCAATACCCAAAATTGGGCCCTTGAGGCAACAAAAACATAAGAGGTAGCATCTACTGCCGAGTATAAACCCAAACCACCAAACCTAATAGGTAGGGAAGAAATTCACCACTGTATGCCACCAAGGAAAGGGCCATCACAATGTCCTCAATCGCCCACCGTAACTCATTGTCAAAGAACAACGCCGCCTCCTCCATGTGAACGGGTTGGCACATCCTCGGCCCAAAGAAAAGTTTAGCAATGCCCAGAGACGACGCCTCAATTAGAGACAAAAAAATAAGTAAGTTTACATTTGATTTTTTTGTCAAAAATAGTTTTAAAATATGGGGCATATGATCTTTTTGAGAGACAAGGGCATAATCGGAATTTGAAAAATGTTAATTTTGGTCTTAATAGTGTGCAACTTCATCCAAGAAACCACTGGTTTTAGTAAGCATTCGGTTTCATCCATGATTTAGCATTTGGTTATGGTATCATGAATTTGAAAAATAAAAAAATAAAAAAATAACAAAATAAAAACTACTTTTAAAATGAATCAAGTTTGAAGTGGAGTGAAAAATGCTTTCTTCAAAATTGTTGTAGTCCGGATATTTTTCCAACTTGTGGTAGCGTAAATATGTGGTGGCGTAAATAAGGTAGAATTTAGGTTTTTGTGTGTATGTTAACGGGAGTAAACATTAGAGAACTTGATGGACCTATAAATAAGACATTAAAAATTAATCTATCTCACCATTTCTTTTATCTAAAATTACTTACATCTCTCTTATTCATATGTTGAGAACCACACAATTATTGCTCTCTTCGTTATGGTTATCTCTGATTGTTAAATCAAATTCGAGTATAATGAAATAAAATCATATGCTTTATTGTTATTATCCCTATTGTTCACTTTCTAATTGGAAATCTCCATCTTTGCAGCGAACTGATTGTGTCACATATAAATAAAAAGAAAGGTATATATTTTATTTGTAATTTTGATTAAATTTTCTTGTTTATCCATTTTCATGGAATCTCCATTGTAATTAAAGGTGTGTATTCTATTTTAAATTTTGATAAAAATATCTTTTTAATCAATTTTAATATTAGATTCAAGTTCAACTTTGGTTTCATTTTTTAGGCATAAGAAACATGACATGTTTGAAGCCTATGGTTACATATGCAAGGTATTTTAGAAAAGAAAAATGATTGACCCATGACATTTTAGGGATTAGGGCAACCCCACCATCTTGCTTTACTATGGACATCATTGGTGGGCCGAAAGGTCAAAGCCTTCTATAAATAAAATAAAAAATAATAAATAAAAAAAGAGGTTATGCTAAAAAAAATAGTAGTTGTATATATAATCATTTATGTTGTTAATCTCAAAATCCTTTTATTTTTCTATAGTTTTTGTTTGTTTTCATTTCAACAAAATAGAAATAGACAAATAAACATGATTCGAAGATTGATGTATTATAAAGAAAAAAGAATTTATGCTAAAACCGGAGAAGTTCTCTTCCAGGTTCTCATTATTTATTACGCACAATGGCAAAGGTTTAAATACAGGAACATAAGTTGGTAAACAAGCAATGAAAAGATAATAACTAAGAGACTAGAAACTAGGAAACCATAAATATAATCCTAATCCTAATCAATATGATGACAATCGGATAATTCCAACATTCCCCCTCAAACTGGAGCATGTAGGTCTCGAACGCCAAGCTTGCCACGTAAAAACTGAAAACGATCCATCCCCAAAGGTTCAGTAAAGATGTCAGCAACCTGATTTCTAGTGTGGATGTAGAGAGGCTTAATTTGACCAAATTCCACATGCTCTCGGACAAAGTAGCGATTCATCTCCACATGTTTTGTTCGTTCGTGAAAAACAGGATTATTGGCAATATGACGGGCAACTTCATTGTCACAATAAAGAGTAGTTAGCCCATATTGCACTAAAAGTAGCCAACGAAGCCATAATATCTCACTAAAAGTAGCAGCCATTGCCCTATACTCAGCCTTGACAGATGATCTAGACACCACAGATTGTTTCTTTGTTTTCCAAGAAATCGGAGCTCCACCCAAAGTAATGAAATAACCGGTTTTAGAACGTCGGGTAAATGAACACCCAAGCCAATCTGAGAAAATACATTGAGAGTGAGATTACCGGTAGAAGGCAAGAAGATTCCTCGACCTGGAGTAGTTTCAAGATAGCGTAAAATTTTGTGAACTGCATTGAGATGAGGTTGTCTTGGAGAAGAAATGAATTGACTCGGAGTGTTAACTACAAGTGTTATGTCAGGTCTAGTGACATGTAAATAAAGCAACCGCCCAATGAGATGTCAATATTTTCCTACGTCAACAAGTGGAGAATCAACATCATGTCTAGTTTAATGTTGGTTTCCATTGGAAAATGACTAGGACGACACCCATCTAGACCACTATCGGCAAGAATGTCTAAGGTATACTTCCGTTCCGTTGACTCAAAACCATACCATCTTCTATACGAGTGGCTTCGATGCCAAGGAAGTATTAGAGGCCCTAAGTCTTTAATACTCAATTTATTGTGTAGAAACACCTTTATTTTAGCAATATGATCATCATTATTGTCGAGGAGGATGATGTCATCAACATAAATAAGAGTTGCAATATAAATGGTGTTAGTTTTAAACAAAAACAAAGAGTGATCAGCCCTTGAGTGTTGAAAACCGATCTCCAAGAGAGCTTCTGTGAAATTTCGATATCAATTCCTTGAGGCCTATCATAATCCATACATGGATTTTCGTAACTTACATACACGAGTGTCACCAGCCTTTACAAATCCATGGGGAACCTTCATGTACACTTCTTCGTCAAGATCACCATGTAAGAAGACATTGTTGACATCCAACTGGTGAATAATCCATTTCTTTTGAGCTGCAACAACTAAAATAATTCTCACTGTTACGAATTTTGCAACCGATGCAAAAGTTTCATGAAAGTTGATGCCTTCTTCTTGTGTAAAACCTCTTGCAAACCTTGCTTTGTATCTTTCAACTTCTCGTGAGGGCTTGTACTTTATTTTTTACACCCACTTGGAATCTATGGCCTTCTTAGCTGGTGGTAATTGTGCTATTTTCGAGAGCTTCGATTTCTTTCTTCCTGCCATTGTGGACACTTGGCGGTTTGAGAGAAACATTTAGGTTCTTTTTGTGTAGAGATAGCCATCAAGAAAGCTTTGTGTGAGTTAATAAAATAATTATAGGACACATAATTAGATAAAAGAGTGTACCATTGAGGTCGCTGAACTGTCAAGGGTAAGAGTATGGAAGGCAGCAAATCAACTTGATATTCCCCAAACTTTTGTGGTTTTGTTCAAATCCTTTGAGGTCGTTTTCGTTGGTTTGAGGCTGGATCAATGTTATTCGTGGATCCGTTGTCAGTTTCAAAATGACCAGACCTAGGTCCAATGGAGGTAACGAGGTCCAATGGAGTTAACGACAGGCTGCTGATTTGGCGCATCTGGAGTGCTCCAAGACTCATCTTCAGCTGGTATAACCGGCCTAACTTGAGGGTTGGGTTCTACATCTTCTTGATTAAATTGAAAAGATGTAGAATCCTTGAGACTACCACCATGAATTTTAGTTTTAGTTTGTTCATGATATGGAAATATACATTCAACAAACTTGACATCTCGAGACACAAGAATTTTGTTTTCTTGGATATCAAAGACCTTGTATCCTTTTTGCCTTGGTGGATACCCAATGTAGACACACGGCCTCCCCCTTTCTTCAAACTTGTCTCTTCCTTTTTTACTTTCTTTAACGAATACCAAACACCCAAATATTCTCATATGATCAGAACTCGGCTTTGTCCTAGCAAGATTTCATATGGAGTTTTGTTTTTGATGGAGCGAGACGGAAGTTTGTTTATAATGTACGTGGCTACCAACACACATTCTCCCCAAACACCCAAATATTCTCATATAACTTTTATAGTTATGACTCTATATTTTTATGGATTATTCAAAACCATCGAGCTTACAAAAATAGTCTCTAAACTCTTCTCAATTTTATTTATAATGCACATTATACTACTTCTTTTTACCGTTATGGCCGATATATTCTTATAGATTATTTAGAAACATCAAACTTACAAAAATAATCACTAAACTCTTTTCAACTTTCATAAATCACCCAACGCTAATTTTTTTAAGCATTTATTGTTTTTTGAAATTGTAATATACACAAAAAAAACGCACATAAAAATCCGCGGCAAAGCGCGGGCTAAAATATTAGTATGATACATGCAGTAGCAACTATTGGCAAATAAAGACATTGAACGGATTTTTTTTTTTCATATTGTCCTTGAAAAATAGTGTTGGGGTTGGATACTTCTAACCTAGCATGACACAAAATCGAAAAACTATTGGCAAATGAGGACATCAAATGGAAGTTGACTTTTCTTGTATTGAACCCATGATTTTTAGAAAATTTAACCCATGCTTTTGACACAACTTAAAAAGGTGTGTACGATTCATTAGAATTGAGTAAATTTAGATGGTAGTTTAATTTTGTTACCCAACCAGTTTTTTGTTGTTTTTCCTATTTTTTATCCCTTTTAAAATACTTAAATTATTCCTTTATTTTTTAGACAACATCATTTATATAGTTCACGAAAACAAAGGCATTTTTAAAATTTTTAAAATTAACGACAATTTGACAACCTTATAAGTAAAGAAGTTCAATGTGTGTAAAAATATAGTGACCATTTTGTTTAAGATGAAAAAAAGTTACTTGACAATAAAATTTAGGCTATAATTATGTATTTAAGCGACCTTTTTTATTAAGTTATATAAAAAATTGGGGTTCTTACCAATTTATGCAATCATTCTAATTTGCTTTTGGTTTTATACCACAAAAATGTTTTTCTTACAAAATAAAGGTAACATCTTAGCATAACTAAATTCATCTCAATAGTAAAAGCTAAAACATTTCAACCAACTCACCTAACCCAACATATATCTCTACAATCCAAATGTGTCAAAAAAAACTATCCAAATATGTCAAAATTTGAGCCTTAAAATCTCCACAATCGTTGCATTTTGTTACATGTTTATTTTTTCCGAATATGATATGTTTTCAAAAGAAAATAATGTCAAGTAGCTTCTTATTCATCTTAAACAATTTGTTACATGTTTATTTTTTTCGAATATGATATGTTTTCAAAAGAAAATAATGTTAAGTAGCTTCTTATTCATCTTAAACAAAATGGTCTGCCGCTTTGCGCGGGTGCTATATATATATATATATATATATATATATATATATATATATATATATATATATATATATATATATATATATATATATATATATATATATAAGAGAGAGAGAAAAAAACAAAATTAGGTTCAAATGTTTTTAATAAGCATTGTGTGTCTCTATCAACCAATAAAAATTAAGAAAAATAAAATTCAATAATAAATAATAAAATGGTGTAATAGTAATTTTGTCACACTTAATTATGGTAAATATTTAAAACAATTAATATCCTTTAAATTAGGGTGATTTGTTTGTTAACCCTATAAAAACGACGGTCATTCATCACCATCAACATTGTCGTATTCCTTGTTTCTCCTCACCAAGTCCGACAACCATTGCTGCCCCATACCAATGTCGATCACCAACGTCATCATCTTCATATGTTGTCGATGAGAGGTAAACTAATCTAACTTGCAATTCTGGAAGAGATGAGGGGCAGAGATGCAATCTGCACCAATGATGATGCGATTCTTGTGTGTGTAATCGAACCAACGATGATGCAATTATGCGAGTCTCGATCTTTCCCGTTCCCATGAAAGGTTTTGCGATTTTTTCCCTGCAGTATTCGATTTCCTATTCTTCTACATCTTGATTGCTTTCAATTCTTCCTCTGAATGTTATTGATTTACGTTTCTTCACATGGATCTTCCATTTGATTTATTCATTGATTTTCGATTCTTTGATTTCCGATTATCCTTCCTGTTGATTTCTGATTTCACTAGTATGCCCATTGTGCTCTCATTCTTCTTTAATTTTAAATATCCATCATTCAAGTTGATTTTGTAATTTAGAATCTGACTTAAATAATGATAGATTGTTCTTGATTTTCCATTTGTTCTTTAATAGTTGACTGTTCTAAATTTGTCTTTGATGAAAAGGATTAAGCTGGCATTCTATCAGAATTTGCATGAAAAGGGTTAAGCTGGAGATTTTTTTTTCATATCAAAATGCAAACACATATTCATTCTATTATAATATAAATATTACATAAACCATGTGTTGCTAATAATTCTAACAGAATACATTTATACATGTTTTAGAATGTTTATGCATAAAGAAGAAAAGACTATGATTTAAGTGCATTTTGTAATGTATTCTGTTAAAATTTATTTATATAAATGCATTATGTTAGAATTTATCGGAATTTATTGTTTTATTCTATTTAATGCACTAAAAATTTTAATATCTGAAAGTTGATTATGTTTTATTTGTGGATTTAGGTTTTGAAGAAGTTGTCATTGATGTGGAAAATGAAGGAAACATGGAGAACAATAGTGCATTCTAACAGAATTTATAAATTATTTCTTAACAATAATATTATTTCGGAATGGATTAGTGTTTTTGTTAGATTTTGATGTTTTTTTTTCTTTTTTAACCATTTTTAGTTTTAATCTTTAAGAGTAAATATAATCCTTAAACCATTGTTTGTCATAATTTTTTTAGAATGAATGTAATAATTGTTTAGTCTTATTATTTTGTACAGATTAATGTAAATAGTGATTTTAAAATAATAAAATTTGTATTCCTTGGAAAATGTTATTCTTGATAATATGTTGTATAATTCTTTAAGCATGTTTAATATAAAAAGTATCTTGAATGAAACCATATTCTGCAAGAATAAAACCGCAAATATATTTACTAGTTTATTGTTGACTTTTTGTCATTCTGGCAGAATAAAATCGGTTATTATTAAAAATGATATTAAAATTTAATTATAACTAATTTAAAAAATTCGGATTTTTAAAAATAAGGGAATTAATGATCCCTTAAAATCTGAAAATTCTCTTTTTTAAAATAGGTTAATTGACCAAATTACCCTTTTGCTAAAAATTTTGTGATTATATGATACATGTTACCCTATTGTAATATCATAGACCCTCAGATCATGACTGTTAATTCTTTTCATCCGGTGGTCTAGATCTGTGCATTCTGGCACACAATAGTTAGTAAAAACAAAATAACCTGAGCCTATATATATATATATATATATATATATATATATATATATATATATATATATATATATATATATATATATAATGAGCTATAATAATGCTATCAAAATGAATTAAAAAAGGCTTTACAATGCCCTTATATCTTTGATACTCCCCCACAACAGGTAGCACTCCATGTATCAAGTGGACTATATGCTTTGTGATTACTACTGTGCCATGACAATGTGATACTCTTTATAATTACTTGTGTTTTGATTCCTTTTCCTCTAATTGTCACCACAAAAGACTTTCTTTTGGTTTAATGCAGTGAATTATAGATATTTGGTATTAACACAAATATGGAGCTTTAAGCCTCTTTATGCAACATACATTGAATTAGGTGTATCCACATTAGTCAATGTTTTTGGAAAAGACACCACAAATGTAGATTTCACATCAACATGAGCCGCCATGGAATGGTAATTTAGTTGTGTAAGCATCAAATTGGCACAACAATTACCATCTACGCTTTGAGATATGTTGTATCATATATTGATATAGTCATCTTTAGATGTGCCATATATAAGGTTCATATATTTAGCCTTGTGAGAATCAGTATATCCTGATCCATCTGCAAATTCAGCATCTAATCTCCCATTAGGATCCATTTCCCATGATATAACACAATTAAGCAAAAAACGAATAAGGGCGTTTGATCGATTTTTTTCAACGTTAGATACCTGAATATGTTTAATTCATATTTGATTTATTATTTTCAGAGAAGACAGGAAGCTACTAATGGTCATGAGTGTAGATTTAATTGCTAGATGAGACCAATTTGGATGAAAAGACTTAGCAAAAGTAGAAGCAACAACATGTCGGCAAGCCATTCATGTTCTTAATACGATATTGTACTCGGCAAAGCTTTTGTCAAAAAAGGTATTAGATGGTGACACCATGAGGGAATAAACATGACCTATTTCATTAATCTCAAAAAATAAGAAGCTTTTATAAATAGACAATTTTAATAATATATGGGTTAACTCATTAGTTTTGTGTAAGGTTGATCGTGTTTCAAACTTTAATTCAAGATATAATATATTAATTTGAGCAACCGTTCCATTTTATACAAAGCAGAGGAATGATAGTTCTATATAACAAATTTTTAAAGAAACATCTACGTAACACAGCTGATAGATGGAAGAAAAAATTACCTTTATAAAATGATATATAAATTTGCTCGGCCATCATGAAAAAAATAGGTGACAAGAGCAGCTGGATTTTTAATGGACTCATTTTTAAAAATCCGAACTTTTGCTTATATGTATAAGCCACAAGTAACCATAAAGCATAAACATCTAATTACATAAAAAACAGAGAGAATTAGTAGAAACATACTTAGTAGAATTTTTGTAGGTATCAACTATGTTGATGTCGTTTGTATTTAGAGCAATAAAATCTAATGGTCTGACATGAGTAACTGTTTTTGTGATTTTGGATGATACAACCAAGGGCTCCTGTTGCCTTCATTGAAACAGCGTTATCATATTTATCACATAGAACCACTTTTTGGTGGACTAGGATAGTACCTAACCACCTTGTCATACAATATCTATAAACAAAAATTTGATTAATTAGTAGTTTGCATGTCTTTGAGATTTTTTTACATACAATAAATTAATAAAATTTACCTTCCTTCAGTCTTAGAACACATGTTTGTCACTTTTCTTCTATAAACGAGATGCAGTTCTTCGTGTCTTGAAGAACTTTATTCATTATTCTTCTATTTGTATTACTTGTTGCAACACTAAAAATCCATAGGAGATGTGCATCTCCTGCAACAAAATACAACTTAGGACCAGAACTCCTGGCCGCTTGAAATATTAGTATTCCTATCCACTTTGCATGAAAAAAATCAATTCAAATCGAGTTAGAGGTGATGTCAAATGACCGTTCATTTACAAGTGAAATGGATATAATGTCGACTTCATCAGGTATTACATAATGAAAGGCCTGCAATATATCACTAACCTTACATGAAAACGCATCACAAACTCTATAAACAACAAACCTTGTAAAAGATACCCCTCTAGAAAGTCCTTCTGCTAAAATTGTAAAAGCTTGCTTTATTACTTGGTTCATTAATAATTACCATCTATATACATTGTTATTCTAATATATAAATACTAACACAACTTTATATTTCTCATAATCAATCCCCATGACAAGAAGATGACTGGAGGACGTTCATATGTCATGAAAATTTTTGTTAGGGACACAAACGAGCATGGAACTCATGTTTTATTTATCTTAGTTAGGAACTAAGTTTATAAAGCAAGCTATTACGGGCTAGCAGAAGGAATTGCTAAAGGACGAGTACCTTTTGCAATGCTTGTTGTTTACAAAGTTTGTGACACATTCTCTTATAAGGTTATAGATATATTGCATGCATTTAAAGATGTAATATCTGATGGAGTCAACATTATATCCATTTCATTAGTAGGTTAATGACCAATTGACATCACCTCTACATAGTCTCAATTGGTGCTTTTCATGCAATGCAGAGAGGAATACTAACGGTTCAAGCTGCTAGGAGCGCTATTCCTATGTTGTATTCCGTTTTAGGAGA
The DNA here is from genome assembly GCF_002870075.4 of Lactuca sativa. NCBI lineage: Eukaryota > Viridiplantae > Streptophyta > Magnoliopsida > Asterales > Asteraceae > Lactuca > Lactuca sativa. The sequence continues at coordinate 13,686,842 of NC_056626.2, forward strand.
TGTTATATAGATCTTTAGAGTTACCGTAAGTAATACATATAAAAGAATAGCTAATAAAGTTTGTCTTGGAGATAGTACAATTTTAGTGGTGAGTGTATTACTAATTGCTTACTTGTTTCTCAGAAGCATTCAATTAGCAATTTATAATTGGACATGACTAAATGTTATAGGGTACCTCCATAAACGCTATCCCTTCAAGTCACAAAGAACTATCTCTCGTTTATAGAAGACAAGTGACAAACATGTTCTCTACTAATTGAAAGTAAATTTTATTAATTTATTGCATGCAAAAGTAAAAATCTCAAGTCATGCAAACTGCTAAATAATCATATTTTTGTTTATAAGTAATGTATGATGTATGACAAAGTGCTTCAACAATTCACCAAAAAGTGGTTCTTTGTGATAAATATAACAACACAATTTTAGTAACGGCAACATAATCCCTTGGTTGTATCTTCCCAAATCACGAAAACAATTACTCATAAGGGGTCAGACCGTTATATGTTACTACTATAAATACAATTGACATCAACATGGTCAAAACCTACCAAAATTCTACCAAGTATGATTTTTTTGGTACTAAATCTCTCTGTTTTTATTTGTAATTGCATTTTTATGTTTAATGGTTACTTGTCACTTGTATAGACAACCAAAAGCTAAAAAATTCAGCAAAGACATTAACAATCCAACTACTCCTCTTGTGGTCTCCTTTTCTTCCCAAGGACTAAGTAAATTTATATTTCATATTATAAATGTATTTTTTTTCTTCCATATGCTTAGTTACTACGTAGATGTTCTCTTAAACTTTCGTTATACAAAACCAACCTTGCTCTGGTTTTCTATAAACTAGGAATAGATGCTCAGATTAAAATACAATATATTGAAGGAAAGTTTGAAACATTATAACCTTATCAAAAAACCTATGAGTTAACTCATATATTATTAAAATTATCCGTCTATAAAAGGTTCTAATTTTCTATGAGATTAATGAAATATGTTATGTTATTTTAGCCTAATGTAACACATCCTGGTGAGTAAATCTTGGCGGCCTATTTCTACATAGCTTCACTTGATACCTTTATTGACAAAATCTCTATCAAGTACAATATTCTATCAGGAACATGAATGGCTTGCCCGCATGTTATTATAGTTATTGCTTTTGTCAAGTCTTTTCACTCAAATTGATCTCCTTCAGCAACTAAATTTGCACTCATGACCACCGATAACTTCTTATCTTCTCTAAAACTAATAATTGAAATAGGAATTAAATCTATTCTGGTATAAATGCTGAAAATTTTGATCAAACATCTTTATTTCTTTTTTTTTTCTTAATTGTGTCATATTATGAGAAATGGTCATGATAGGAGCTTGTATGTTGAATTTGCATAGGGATCAAGACATTGTCCTCACAAGGCTAAAGATTTGGGTCTTGTACATGACACATCTAAATAAGACTATCACAAGATATGGTACAACACATCTCAAAACATAAATGATGGTTGTCGTGCCATTTTAACATTTAAATAACTAAATTACCCTTCCATGACGGCTCACATCAACATGTAATATGCATTTATGACATCTCTTTAGTGACGAATATGGGTACACCTAATTTAATATGTGTTGTATTAATACAAGGAGGTTTAAAGCTCCACATCCTTGTTGATCCCAACAATCTCCACTTCACTACATTAAACAAAAAATATGACTATTTTGTGGTGAATATTAGTGATCAAGGAATCAAGACACCACTAACAATAAATAGCATGTCATTAACATGGAACAACGGTAATCACTAAGTCTATAGTCTACTTGTAGTGTATACAGGAAAAGTTACCTCTAGTAGAGGAGTGTCAACATAATGATGTTGTAAAGCCTTTGTAATTCATATTGTTAGCATTATTATAGTTCATTATATATATATATATATATATATATATATATATATATATATATATATATATATATATATATATATATGCACTGGGAACTATTATTGTCATCAATCTTTATTGTAAGGTATATACGAGTCTTTTATTTTTCATTTTGTTATTTAAGGATGTAAAAACTATAACAATGTTTTTCTCGTTGATACAAAATTATCTTATTCCTTTGCTTCATCGTCCATGATTAAGCGGTAGATGAATGTAGCTTACATCTTTAACACTTCCACTTAAGCTAAACTATTAAAAAAAGTACATGACAACCTTTTTCTTGAAAAGTTGCAAATGCTGTTGAAACTATCAATTTTTGTTGGAAAAGATTGCATTGTAAAAAGTTAACCACTACCCTATTTTAAAAGGTTGCATTACCAGATATTTGAATAGGTTTGTGGTTTTGTGATGAGAAGTTTAGTGTTTAGTATTGAAGATTTGTTCTTTTAGTTATCTTTATTTTGTCTTGTATTGATATCTTTTTGTTTCTAGTTTTTTTCTTGAGTTTTCTTTTCATATAACTTGTTTTGCTGTTAAAAAAATGTTTATCAATTAAGTTAAGTTTATATATATATATATATATATATATATATATATATATATATATATATATATATATATATATATATATATATATATATATAAAGGGATTTTCTAATATGTGCCCTAAAGGCACATATAAGAAGCATTAATTGATGATATATATTACCATAATTAATTATAAAATACATTAATTATAAGTAATGTTACCATAATTAAATATGAAGTGCATTAATAATTTCCATAATAAATGTATTTCGAATTTAATTATGGTAATATTTTTTCATAATTAATACTTCTTATGTGTGCCCTTAGGGCACATATTAGAAAATCTCTATATATAATATGGTTTGGTGAAATAGGAATATATACTCCAACTTCAAGAAAATGGACAAACTCGGTCTTGGTCTTTGTGTTTCGTTGATATTGCAGAAATGGTCCTTTCGACACACCACGTCAAAAAGATTCCTTTAAATTTCTATAAAATGAAATTTTTACCATTTCTTTTTTCTTTTTCATATTTTATTATTAATTTCCTAACCTACAAGGACCATTTTCGTAAACTAATAGAACTATTAACCTAATTGTGTGTGTCTTTGTTGCAACAAACGTGAAAACCTAATCACCAGCTACACCTTCATTGGAAAATGCAAGCATCGATGTTGTCCTTCATCTCCTCCGTCTTTAGACTTCTCCAGCATCGTCGATTCGAAGCTGCAAAATACGGTATCATCGAACCTGAACCCAGATCTTTTGTTTTCACGCTCTCATCAGGAAAACGATAATTTCATCCGGCCTAGAAAAACTAGAGATCTGTTTAATCTACTGAATATTTGTTGTGATCAACTCAAAACCCTTAGAACGAGAAAACCCTAATGTTGAAAAAAGATGATCGAATTTGAATCCATGGCAATTATCAAAGATTTAAAAACACAGCTAAGATTTAGAGTAACAACAAAAATCTAATGAGCATAAAGGGAAGAGAAAATCGTATATCTGTATTTAAATCATCTGGTTTTGTTGTCCTTTTATGCCTAAAAAAACTATTTTACCTTATTTATCTTCTTATTAATTTATTAACCCCTCTGTACCTTCAACAAACGTGAATTCAAAACTCAAAACTAAAACCAAAATCAACATAGAGAATAAATTGTGAATTCAAAACTCAAAACTAAAACCAAATCAAAACTGAAAACCAAACCTCGTATTCTTGTAATCAAACCTCAAAATTAAACATAAAATGAGCATTTGCATCCAGACACAAATTGCAAAATCAAAAGAGAATCAAAATGGAACATGGAAATCGAACTTGATGAAATCTTGTAACAGGGAACCAGGGCCACGAAAAGAAAGAGGGAGAGAAAGAATTTATGGAGGATCCAGAGTCATGAATGTCATTCCATTAACTAGCGTGTTTTTCATTCCATCTCTCCAAGGAATGAGAGTTCCCATTTTACCCTTTACAAATTACACCATTTTACCCTTAATAAGTTACACAGGCTTGTCTTCAATCTACCAAAATATCCTTCCAAATCACTTTTATGCATCTATTTAAAACAAAACAGATTTGATAATCGATATTAACGACCTAATCAATTTCAAGAGCAGTGATGAATTGAGGATTTTTTTTTACAGTAAGTCATAATTTCTAACCTAGTATTCTTCAACCATTCCCCAACAATAATACATTAAGAATTCATAAAGAAAACCTCAATCAGAAATAATATTAAACATTTTTATGAAGCCTCAATCATATGACTAACCTGATCTCTCGAAGCTTGATTTTGAGTTGTAGGTCGAATCATGCGCTTCAATTTCAAGTTTCTTCCTTTCGATTGTTCATATTTTATGAGTAGTTGAAGGGAGACGGAACACTGATTACGTTCTAGGGTTTGAAGTCTTTATGGTTTGACAAAACCAAAAAGGAACGACATCAAATAATAGAAGATGTTGTTGAAAAGTGGGCTTAATTTGTATCAAGAAGAACAAATAACCAGATTTTAGGGAGAAAAAGAAGGGGAAGATGGGTAGGGTATAGGTGGGAATACGGGTATTTATAGGTGAAAGTAAAATAATCTATTTTATTTATTATTTTTTTTATTAAATAAATAAGGTATAAACAATAAACAAATTAAAAATAAATTACAGAATGGTAATACACTCTTTTTAGGTTATGATAAATTGATAATGAGTTAAAAAACTAAGTTATCGATCTAACACATAAATTATCCAAACGATATAAACCATTTGTATAATTTACTCTAAATCAGAACATGTAGATCACTTCATTATATAACAACAAACTCCTAGAGTGTACTTTTTTTAAGCAGCTTTAGTCCACGCTTTCCGCAACTTTCCACTTTATACCACCAACTTACATGTTTCATTAGCGAGCTATGAGCTTCCATTATTTCTTTTGGTTTCCCTTTTAACAAACACTTGAAGTTAGAATAAATAAATATAACTACCAGCTTCAATGTTAAAATTGAAAAATATTTGAAAAAACTACGCATATGGGACAGGAATTGGTGCCACCTACGGTGTTTAATTAAGGGGTGGAGTTAATGAGATTATCAAGCGAGTAGACGATGTGCATTTAAAATCAAATAAAGAATTTCTATTATTTTTATAAACATAAATTTTAATATAATAATCATATTGACTTCATTTAATAGTGACTGATCTCTGTAGTAATATAACTTATTAAATTAAACATGTATATAGCACTTAGAACCAAAGGGCCAATGACCTAACGGTATAGAGTGACCATCTGATATAAAAGGTCAGGAGTTCAATTCTCTTTGGACACATAGGTGGTTATTTAGGAGTATATTAGTTAGTTTGCCGTTTCAATATATATATATATATATATATATATATATATATATATATATATATATATATATATATATATATATATATATATATATATATATATATATATATATATCCAAAGCGTCGCAAGGGCAAAAGTAAAAGTTGTAAATTTTTATAATTGACGCACATGTACCGGATTATAACAAAACTCACTTTCTTTTTTCATTTAAAATTTTTTTAGGCCAAGTTTTTTATCGAAAAAAATCCGAATATACCGTTGTTCACGATTTTTCGTCCTATTTCCATAGGGATCCATGATGATATATAAAAAACGAACTTTTTTTTCGAAAAAAAACTCACTTAATTTTCTTATTTTTTCAATATTTAAGTTTTTTTTTATAAAAAAAAATTAATTATACCAAAAATATTAAATTTTTTTCTCTATTAATAAACATCAGCACCGATTGAAAAAAAATAAAAAAATAAAAAAAAAACTCCAACAGTGTAGATTCACACTGTGAATCTAAACTATAAATATTTTAATTTTTAACATTCACAATATGAAAAATCTCGATCAGTTCAAATTCACATTGTGAATTTGAGAACGTTCACCAAAAAAAAATTCTCGATTAGTGTAGATTCACATTGTGAATCTAAACTATAAATATTTCAAATTTTAACATTCACAATGTGAAAAAACTCCGATCAGTTTAGATTCACACTGTGAATCTGATTTATTATTATACACACTGTGAATCTGAGGAGGTTCACAATGTGAATCTGAATAGGTTTACAATATGAATCTTAACAAGTTCACAATGTTAATCTGAACTGAAATATCGTTTTTTTTAATATGAATATGAATCTATGTTTAAAAAGTACAAAAAATATGAATTTTGATATATTTATTAATTTTTTTCTATAAAAAATAGACCTTAACTTTTTTCATCAAAGAAAATGAAGTGGATTTTTTCGAAAAAAAATATTTGTTTTTATATATCATCATGGATCTCTATGGAAAGAGGACGAAAAATCGTGAACAACGGTATATTCGGGTTTTTTTTGATAAAAAACATGGCCTAAAAAAAATTTTAAACGAAAAAAAGTGGTGGGTTTTTTGGTAAAGGGTAGATTTTTTGGTATAATTCAGTGTATGTGCGTCCAATGTAAAAGTGTACATCTATTTTCTTGGTCGTTGATCGTTATGATTTCCGATGTTCACGATTGGTTCCTTGGTTCCTTGGTTAATTATGGTTCTCTATTGAACCTCACTATATATATATATATATATATATATATATATATATATATATATATATATATATATATATATATATATATATATATATATATATATATTATTTTAATAGATTAAATCATTAAAAAAACATACACAAATCTCTTGATTCTTTAATAACAAAATTGATGGTGTACTTGTTACCAAAATTGAAAATATTTGTTTCAAAATACCTTATAATTAACAATTTCAATTGTATTCAATGGTTTAAATAGTGTGGGGAGCAGGGTGGCGAGTCATAAAGTTTTTCAAAGCATGATTGAGGCTTCAATTTTGTATACATAAAAACAAATCACATAATTATACATTTTTTATCAAATAGACCAAAGTCTTAGAACTGTTGTATTAATACCTTTAATATGTGCATATTTAATCATGTATTTCATGCATATTTTTATTACTTTTACCTAGGACAACAAGGTTCGATTAAGCCTCTCAACCAGAATGAGATTGGAAGTGAAGTTCGACTCATCATGGAACGAACCATGTCCAACAAGGTTCGATTACACCTCTCAACCACACCATTAAGTTGTGGTGTCCTAGGAGGTTTTAATTGTGAAACCATTACACATTCCTTGAGATAGTTGTGGAACTCGATACTAAGATACTCACCGCTTCTATCGGATCTAAGCATTTATCTCTTTCTGCCTAATTGATTATCGACTTCTTTTTTGAACTTTTTGAACTTTTCAGAGGTCTCTGGCTTGTGTTTGATTAAGTAGATATAACCATATCGGCTATAATCATCAGTAAAAGTCACATAAAATCGATTTGCATCTCTTGTGGTGGATTTGAAGTGCCCACACACATCTATGTGTATGCGATCCAAAAACCCTTCACCTTTTTCATAAAAACCAGTGAAAGGTGATGTTGTCATCTTTCCAAGCAAACAAGGCTTGCATGTATCATCCGACCTTAAGTCAAATGATTCTAACACTCCATCCTTTTGGAGTTGGGCAATGCGTTTCTTGTTGATATGTCTAAGACGACAATGCCGCAAGCATGCTTTGTCTAGACCATTAGACGAATCAATTTGTAAAACACAATTACCTAAATTGTCTACAACCATCACAGTTTGTAACGACCCGTCTCTGGTATGTTGCTTCCATGGCATTTAATTAGAAGTTTTCAAGAGGGATTCGGCGAGTCTATAGCCCAACTCGCCGAGTAGGGACGGGATTTCGAGCACGTGTTAGTCGGCGACTCGGCGAGTCCATATTCGGGACTCGGCGAGTCTGCCTGCCTGGAAGAAACCCTAAATCCCCGGGTTGCTCACTATTTAAACAACCTTATGAGCCCCCAATCTCGCCTCCTTCACCCTCAGAGAGCTGTAAGAAAACCCTAATCCATCCTTTGAGTGATTTAAGTGTTTTGTGTGGATTTTGAAGGCTTGAAGAGGAAGAAGAAGAAAGGAACAAGGATAAGAGGTGTAGAGCAAAGATCCAAGGGCAAAATCAGAGTTCATTGAGGTATTCTTCGGATTCCTTCTGTTTTATGCTTTAAACCTCCATTAGAACACTTTTAGGGCTAGTTTGATGTATTTTCCAAACCCTATAGTTGTATGGATGCTTTAATAGGTCAAGATATCCTTAGATCTGTTCATTTAGGAGTTGTAGAGCCCGGATCTATTGCCTTTTTGAAGATACATTGCATGAGAACCCTAGATCTAGCCTTTATTATGCTTTTTGAGCCATTTTATCTTCATTGATGCTTTTGGACACGTAAAGATAGAATCTTTACGTGTTAATCGGACTAAGGAAGCTCAGATATATAAAGTGTATGCGATGGTTTTGATCAGAATCGAGTTTTTAGGATCTACATGATTGTGACTCGGCGAGTCGTTCTTCGGACTCGGCGAGTCCGGTCGCGAGTCCCCGATCTTTACCCTTTGAGTGATTCCGAGTGGAGGCCAGTGAGCTGTAGGATGGACTCAGTGAGTCGAAGGGTAGACTCAGTTATGGTGGGACTCGACGATTTGTTCATACAACTCGGCGAGTCCAAGGCAATCTTCTTAGATCGAAGAACAACTCGTCGAGTTGTTTATATGACTCGGCGAGTCGGATGCAGATTGTCTGAGTTCTTGAATCGAGAGGGTACTCGTCGAGTCGAGGCCATGCTCGACGAGTAGGGTTGAGAAGTGAGACTAGGGACTTGGCGAGTTGGCGGCCCAACTCGGCGAGTCAGGTCAACTGTAGGTTGACTTTGACCGGGAGAGTTGACTTTGACCAGGGGTAAAAGAGTCATTTTACCCTATGTAGTGATTAGCATCTGATTGAGTGTGTTATGGAACTGTAGCCGGGGAGATACCGGAGCAGCAACAGTTAGTTTCCAGAGCCATACACACAACAGCCAGTTCACGAGGTGAGTTTCCTTCCAGTAGGAACGGGTCTAAGGCCACAATGTCGGCCCGTTCAGTTAGCAGTACTTTTTGGGCTTCGGTCGAATGCAGTAGTTAGTATGTTTGATGTCTCCGTGGCTCAGACAGGAGTTATGTGCTTATGCTAATTGATATGTGATGCTATGATCAGTCAGCTTTGGATTTCGGTCCGATGTAGGGGACAAGGTCCCAGTCAGTTAGCTTCGGACTTCGGTCCGATGTAGGGGACAAGGTCCCAGTCAGTTAGCTTCGGACTTCGGTCCGATGTAGGGGACAAGGTCCCAGTCCATTAGCTTCGAACTTCGGTCCGATGTAGGGGACAAGGTCCCCGTCAGTCAGCTTCGGACTTCGGTTCGATGTAGGGGACAAGGTCCCAGTCAGTCAGCTTCGGACTTCGGTCCGATGGAGGGGGCAAGGCCCCAGTATGTGCTTTATATGTTATTGCATGGTATGTGGTAGTTTGGGGGAGCTCACTAAGCTTCGTGCTTACAGTTTCAGTTTTGGTTTCAGGTACTTCCGCAAGCAAAGGGAAGAGCTCGGGATGATGGCATCGCACACGCCACAGCTTTAGTTTTGTCCTGAGAGTTGATTCAGTTTTGATATGTTTGAATACAGTTGTGATACATCTTTCTCACAGTATTTTATTATGGATTTTGAACACGCAGCATATGGTTTTTTTTTATTATGTGATACTCAGTTACATGGTTTTGTTATAATAAAAATTGAAATTTTTGGGTAGTATTTTTGGGTCGTTTCAAGTTGGTATCAGAGCCTTGGTTTGAGGGATTCGGATATACTTTCGGGTGTATCTGAACTCAAACTAAGGAAAAGATAAAAAGATTTTCAAAAAGGAAAATGTTTTCAAATGGAATTTTGAAAGGCACTTAGAAAGAAAAGAATTTTTAAAAACAAGATAAGGGTGTGGTGCATGCGATCAGCCGAGCTCAAGTAAGTACTCCCAAATTACCCATACAAGTTTTATTATTATGATTAATTGTTCCAGTTCCAGTTCCAGTAAGACAGCATGCTAGTATAGGACTAAGGATCTAGGAGGATGCCTTATGTGCCTGCTATATGTGTTTCAGCTTTATGAGAATTACATGCTAGTATCGAGTAGACAGCAGCAGGATAGCCTGTTTAGGTTATGCCTGGTAGCGCAAGCTTAGCATTGTATGCTAGTTCAATTTCTCCTTATAAGAGTAGATTTGCTTGAGTAGTGTCTGGTGTCCGAATGCTGCTTGCTTCGTGCTTTGTAGAACTCTTGGTGATGAGAGTTAGCCGTTAGATGAATACACCACGTCACATGTGATCAGGGTTGAATAATCTCAGAGTATTGGAGTTGGCCCTATTGCGCAGCTCTTGTTTGAGTCTAACCGTTGTAGGGATGAGCCTTTTACTCGAAGGATTATCTGGGCCTCATCACATGTGATGGTATTCAGGTAATGGCTAATTAGCATTACAAGGAGGTCTTCAGCAGCTGAGGACTGGTTTGAGTGGAGTCAGAGATTTCCCTAGGGCAAGCCTAGGATGGGAGTAGCAGAGATCAGCAGTAGTAGAAGTGACTTGGTGGAGTCAAGGCAGTTCTTGAGGAAAGTACGGATAAATGTGGAAGGTAGTATGGGCCCGTACTACTGAAAGCAGAGGATCCGTACTCGAATCAAGGAAGGTCGAGACAAGACCAGGAAGCTAGTAGTAGTATCAATGATCCCTTGAGATATTCAGTTTTCTGATGTCGTTATGATGTGTTTCAGAATGGTGGTTTTGCGTTCGAGACCAGCAGCCGGCAGTGGAGGTGCCGGGGAGGGATCAGGATCAGGCTCGAGGGACGAGCGCATGGATAAGCAGACCAGAGAGTTTCTTTCTTCAGAGATTACTCGTATCATTGTAGAGCAGACTCCTGTGATCTTCGGTTCGATCAAGGAGGGTATCCTAGAGCTGATGGATGAGAGGTTGGGCACCTTCCGTGCCGAGGTGGCGGCCATGATAGGGTCGTGCACACTTACGTTCAGGGAGTTCAGGGCATGTGGAGCTCCAGACTATCATGGGGCGCGGGACCCCATAGCGAGTACTAGATGGTTGGCGGATGTGGCCAACGCGTTCCGCACGAGCAGGTGTCCCGAGGGGGACAAGATTAGATTGGCGTCCTGTCTTCTAAAGGACAGGGCACGGGATTGGTGGGAGGAGGTCGGACATACCATTGGAGATGATGCAGCATTGGATGCCATGACCTGGGCTGACTTCTCTACCAGGTTCAGGGCGGAGTTTGCACCGGTTATTGAGGTGCAGCAGTTAGCTAGAGAGTTTCAGGACCTCACCCAGACTACAGAGACCGTGGCGGAGATCACCGCCAAGTTCAGGGAGAGGGCTCTTCTCGTTCCTCAGTATGCAGCCGATGAGGAGATGAAGAAGGCCCGCTATCATGAGATGTTACAGAGCGATATCCGCTAGTTTGTGAGCCGGTCCAGCTGTAAAACGCTGGATGACATGATTGCTAGGGCTCGAGAGAGGGAGATTGATCTAGAGATGGAGAAGAAGAGGAAACCGGAGGCGGTTTCGGGTTCAGGAGGTTCGGGCAAAAAGCCCAAGGTTTCAGATCACAGATCCAGGATTCAGCCGAGCCACGGTCGATGTGGTAGGTGTGGGAAGATGCACGATGGGGTGTGCAAGACAAGGAGTTCCGACTGCTACAAGTACGGTCGGACTGGGCATTTGAGCAGGGATTGTACGACCCCTGCTACCGCCAGTGCAGCTTCAGATCTGATTTGCTTTCAGTGCAATCAGAGGGGACATAAAAAGTGCTAGTGTCCGAGTTTAGCTGCAGCAGGGAAGGTGGCTGTACCTGCCCCTGCTACTCTGAGGATTACAGATGGCCGACAGGGCCGAGCCGAGGCGCCAGTGGCGAAGAGTAGGGCGTTTCAGATGACAGCAGAGGAGGCATGAGCGACTCCTGATGTGGTGACGGGTATGTATCTTCCCTTCATCTCTATTTTTACTGATTGATTGTTGCTTATGATTATATTTTTTGTATAGGGTCGTTCTCTGTGAACGGCATTTCTGCTATGGTATTATTCGATTCGGGGGCTGCCCGATCATTCGTATCACTTGCGCTTAGCAAGAGATTTAGTAGAGCTCCAGGGGAGCTAGATTGTCCACTAGAGGTTGAGATAGCAGATGACAGGACCGTGAGGGTCGCCAGAGTATATAGAGGGTGTTCGCTTCAGTTGTTTGACGAGCAGTTTCCGGTGGACCTGGTTCCTATTCCCCTGTGAGGGAATAAGGTTATAGTAGGCATGGATTGGCTGAGCCCCAATGGGGCAGTGATTGATTGTGAGCAGCAGTTAGTGAGGGTTCGCACTCCCAGTGGGGGAGAGTTAGTGATTCAGGGCGAGAGGCCATAGCGCGGACCGACCTTTTGTTCCGCTGCGAGAGCGAGACGTTATTTCCAGCAGGGTTGCGCTGGATATATAGCTTATGTTGTAGATGCCCGGGAGAAGGGTAAGGTGACAGTAGATGATGTTCCGGTAGTGCTAGACTACCCGGATGTATTTCCCGAGGATTTACTGGGAATACCTCCTGAGAGGCAGGTTGAGTTTAGGATCGACCTGATTCCTGGTGCGGCTCCGATAGCCAAGGCACCGTATCGTCTAGCTCCCCCTGAGATGCAGGAGTTGTCTGCGCAGCTGCAAGAGCTGCTAGACAAGGGTTTCATTCGGCCGAGTAGTTCGCCTTGGGGAGCGCCGATCCTGTTTGTGAGGAAGAAGGATGGGTCGCATCGTATGTGTATAGATTATCGGGAGTTGAATAAGGTAACGGTGAAGAACCGTTACCCACTTCCGAGGATAGATGATTTGTTTGACCAGCTTCAGGGAGCGTCTTGGTTCTCCAAGATCGATCTATTCCGGTTATCATCAGATGCGGGTTAGGGATGAGGATGTGCAGAAGACTACTTTCAGGATCAGGTATGGTCATTATGAGTTTGTGGTGATGCCATTTGGGCTCACCAATGCTCCAACCGCGTTCATGGATCTCATGAATCGCGTGTGCAGGCCTATGCTGGATCGGTCAGTGATAGTATTCATAGATGATATCTTGGTGTATTCCAAGACGCAGGAGCAGCACGAGGAGCACCTGAGGGAGGTGTTGGAAGTTTTGAGGAGGGAGAGACTTTTCGCAAAGTTCTCCAAGTGTGAGTTTTGGTTGCGCGAGGTGCAGTTCCTTGGCCACCTCGTCAACCAGAAGGGTATTTTGGTGGATCTGGCCAAGATAGAGGCCGTGATGCAGTGGGAGGTCCCGAAGTCTCCATCCGAGATTCGGAGCTTCCTAGGGTTGGCAGGGTATTATCGGAGATTCATTCAGGATTTCTCCAAGATAGCAGTGCTGCTCACCCGACTGACCAAGAAGTCGGTGGTATTTCGTTGGGGGCCTGAGCAGCAGGCAGCGTTCGAGACCCTCAGACAGAGATTGTGCGAGGCTCCGATCCTTACCTTGCCAGAGGGAGTAGAGGACTTCGTAGTTTACTGTGATGCCTCGATCACAGATATGGGAGCAGTGTTGATGCAGCGAGGCCATGTGATAGCTTACGCCTCGAGACAGTTGAAGCCTCACGAGGCTAATTATCCTACCCATGATTTAGAGCTGGGGGCGGTTGTGTTTGCCCTCAAGATTTGGAGACATTATCTTTATGGGGTCCGTTGTACTATGTACACGGATCACAAGAGTTTGAGGTACCTTATGGATCAGCCGAGTCTGAACATGAGGCAGAGAAGATGGTTGGATGTGCTGAAGGATTATGACTGTGAGATCCTTTACCATCCAGGGAAGGCCAACGTGGTGGCCGACGCCCTAAGCCGCAAAGTGTCGGCAACCCCTATCAAAGATTTGTGTTTGAGGATGACAGTGATTACTCCGTTGTTGGAACAGATCAGGGAGGCTCGGGTTGAGGGCCTCAAGGAGGAGAGGCAAAAGTGCGAGAGGATAGTGGGCCGAGTAGCTTCGTTTGATTATGACAGTCGGGGACTGCTAACGCTTCACGGGAGGGTGTGGATACCGTACTGGGGTGGAGTACGGCAGGTGTTGATGGGCGAGGCTCATAAGTCTCGATTTTCTATCCACCCAGGGGCGACGTAGATGTATAGAGATCTTCGACCCGATTATTGGTGGCCCTGCATGAAGCGGGACGTCGCTTGGTATGTTGAGAGATGCCTGACCTGCAGGAAGGTCAAGGCGGAGCACCAGAGGCCTCACGGAAAGATGCAGCCATTAGACATTCCTGTGTGGAAATGGGAGGACATCACCATGGATTTTATCACCAAGCTTCCCAGGACCGCACGAGGAGTAGATTCGATATAGGTAGTAGTGGATCGGTTGACGAAGAGTGCTCATTTTATCCCGATCCAGGAGAGTATATCGGCAGAAAAGTTAGCCGATATCTATGTGCGTGAGATCGTGGCACGTCATGGAGTGCCGGTATTGGTGGTGTCAGACCGAGATGTCCATTTTACATCAAGATTCTGGAAGCGGTTCCACGACGAGATGGGTACTCGTCTCCATTTCAGCACCGCTTTCCACCCTCAGACGGACGGGCAGAGCGAGAGGAAGATTCAGACTCTCGAGGACATGCTCAGGGCATGTGTTCTGGATTTCGATGGCAATTGGGATACGTATCTTCCGTTAGCGGAATTTTCGTATAACAACAGTTATCATGCGAGCATTGATCGACCTCCTTTTGAGATGCTTTATGGGAGGAAGTGTAGGACCCCGATTTGTTGGGGCGAGGTCGGTCAGCAAGTCATCGGGAGCACAGAGGTGGTGCTCAAGACGACCGAGTTGATTCAGCAGGTCCGGAGTAGACTGCAGACTGCGCAGAGTCGGCACAAGAGTTACACCGACAGGAGGCGTTCAGACTTGGAGTTCCGGGTGGGTGATATGGTCCTTCTGAAGGTCTCACCTTGGAAGGGTGTCATCAGGTTCCGGAAGAGGGGCAAGTTGGGTCCCAGGTTTATGGGTCCTTTCAGGGTTTTGGCCCGGGTGGGTCGAGTTGCTTATCGGTTGGATCTTCCGGTAGAGCTTAGCCAGATCCACAACACTTTCCATGTGTTTCAGTTGAGGAAGTGTTTGGTGGATGAGTTAGCAGTTGTTCCCCTAGAAGATATTCAGGTTGATAGCAGCCTGAATTATATTGAGAGGCCGGTCGTGATTCTGGACCGGAAGACAAAGACCTTGAGGAACAAGGAGATTCAGTTAGTGAAGGTGCAGTGGCAGCACCGGGAGGGGTCTGAGTGGACGTGGGAGGCTGAGGAGGAGATGAAAGAGCACTACCCGGAGTTATTTGCAGATTCAGCCGTAGCAGACTTCGAGGACGAAGTCTAAGACAAGTGGGGGAGAATTGTAACGACCCGTCTCTGGTATGTTGCTTCCATGGCATTTAATTAGAAGTTTTCAAGAGGGACTCGACGAGTCTATAGCCCGACTTGCCGAGTAGGGACGGGATTTCGAGCACGTGTTAGTCGGTGACTCGGCGAGTCCATATTCGGGACTCGGCGAGTCTGCCTGCCTGGAAGAAACCCTAAATCCCCGGGTTGCTCACTATTTAAACAACCTTATGAGCCCCCAATCTCGCCTCCTTCACCCTCAAAGAGCTGTAAGAAAACCCTAATCCATCCTTTGAGTGATTTAAGTGTTTTGTGTGGATTTTGAAGGCTTGAAGAGGAAGAAGAAGAAAGGAACAAGGAGAAGAGGTGTAGAGCAAAGATCCAAGGGAAAAATCAGAGTTCATTGAGGTATTCTTCGGATTCCTTCTGTTTTATGCTTTGAACCTCCATTAGAACACTTTTAGGGCTAGTTTGATGTATTTTCCAAACCCTATAGTTGTATGGATGCTTTAATAGGTCGAGATATCCTTAGATCTGTTCATTTAGGAGTTGTAGAGCCCGGATCTATTGCCTTTTTGAAGATACTTTGCATGAGAACCCTAGATCTAGCCTTTATTATGCTTTTTGAGCCATTTTATCTTCATTGATGCTTTTGGACACGTAAAGATAGAATCTTTACGTGTTAATCGGACTAAGGAAGCTCAGATATATAAAGTGTATGCGATGGTTTTGATTAGAATCGAGTTTTTAGGATCTGCATGATTGTGACTCGGCGAGTCGTTCTTCGGACTCGGCGAGTCCGGTCGCGAGTCCCCGATCTTTACCCTTTGAGTGATTCCGAGTGGAGGCCAGTGAGCTGTAGGATGGACTCAGTGAGTCGAAGGGTAGACTCAGTTATGGTGGGACTCGACGATTTGTTCATACAACTCGGCGAGTCCAAGGCAATCTTCTTAGATCGAAGAACAACTCGTCGAGTTGTTCATATGACTCGGCGAGTCGGATGCAGATTGTCTGAGTTTTTGAATCGAGAGGGTACTCGTCGACTCGAGGCCATGCTCGACGAGTAGGCACGAGTAGGGTTGAGAAGTGAGACTAGGGACTCGGCGAGTTGGCGGCCCAACTCGGCGAGTCAGGTCAACTGTAGGTTGACTTTGACCGGGAGAGTTGACTTTGACCAGGGGTAAAAGAGTCATTTTACCCTATGTAGTGATTAGCATCTGATTGAGTGTGTTATGGAACTGTAGTCGGGGAGATACCGAAGCAGCAGCAGTTAGTTTCCAGAGCCATACACACAGCAGCCAGTTCACGAGGTGAGTTTCCTTCCAGTAGGAACGGGTCTAAGGCCACAATGCCGGCCCGTTCAGTTAGCAGTACTTTTTGGGCTTAGGTCGAATGAAGTTGTTAGTATGTTTGATGCCTCCGTGGCTCAGACAGGAGTTATGTGCTTATGCTAATTGATATGTGATGCTATGATCAGTCAGCTTCGGATTTCGGTCCAATGTGGGGGACAAGGTCCCAGTCAGTTAGCTTCGGACTTCGGTCCGATGTAGGGGACAAGGTCCCAGTCAGTTAGCTTCGGACTTCGGTCCGATGTAGGGGATAAGGTCCCAGTCAGTTATCTTCGGACTTCGGTCCGATGTAGGGGACAAGGTCCCAGTCAGTCAGCTTCGGACTTCGGTCCGATGTAGGGGACAAGGTCCCCGTCAGTCAGCTTCGGACTTCGGTCTGATGTAGGGGACAAGGTCCCAGTCAGTCAGCTTCAGACTTCGGTCTGATGGAGGGGGCAAGGCCCCAGTATGTGCTTTATATGTTATTGCATGGTATGTGGTAGTTTGGGGGAGCTCACTAAGCTTCGTGCTTACAGTTTCAGTTTTGGTTTCAGGTACTTCCGCAAGCAAAGGGAAGAGCTCAAGATGATGGCATCGCACACACCACAACTTTAGTTTTGTCCTGGGAGTTGATTCAATTTTGATATGTTTGGATACAGTTGTGATACATCTTTCTCACAATATTTTATTATGGATTTTGAACACGCAGCATATGGTTTTTTTTATTATGTGATACTCAGTTACATGGTTTTGTTATAATAAAAATTGAAATTTTTGGGTAGTATTTTTGGGTCGTTTCACAGTTTCAACACACCATCACAAGGTACAGCATCAAAATAAAATACATCGTTTTTAAAAGCAGAAATAGTTCCATTCTCATCATTGAAATAATATCTAAAACCTTGTTTATATAAAGCATGAAATGAAATGATGTTCCGTGTCATCTCTGACGAGTAGCAACAATTTAACAAATCCAATCCTAACCCACAACTAAGCACTAAGTTATAAAGTCCAATCTTGGTAACATGTGACGATCGCCTATTGCCCATGATCAAGTTCATCCTCCTATGCTCCACATCCTCACTTCTTCTTAGCCCCTACAATTCAGAACAAATGTGAAAACCACATCATGTATCAAGGACCCAAGAATGAGAATATGATGAGTCATTAGATAAGATAGTGTAAATACCTTTCG
The DNA here is from genome assembly GCF_002870075.4 of Lactuca sativa. NCBI lineage: Eukaryota > Viridiplantae > Streptophyta > Magnoliopsida > Asterales > Asteraceae > Lactuca > Lactuca sativa. The sequence continues at coordinate 13,704,701 of NC_056626.2, forward strand.
AGGTTGGTTTCACCTTACCATCCTTTATGTCTTGCAAGTACTTTGGGCAGCTTCATTTCCAATTCCCTTTCTCATGGCAGTAAAAGCAAGAAGCCTCCTCGGGATCAGAGGCAGGGGGAGCGTCAGAACTGGCCTTTCCTTTAGGTCCATTGCTTGAGGACCCGGGTTGGGACTTTCCCTTCCAATTCTGTTTTGGAGGACCTTTCCTCTTCTTCCTTTTTCCTTGCCCAACGGCCAAAACTGGAGCAGCAGCAGGAGTGGAGGCAACACCTTTTCCCTTAAATCCTCCTTCAGCAGTACGCAGTAGGTTCTTGAGTTGAGCCAATGTGGTCTTTTGGTTGTTCAGATGATAAGTCATGATAAACTAGTCATAATAATTGGGCAATGAGTGCAAGACTATATCAATAGTCAATTCCTCATCAAAGTTCACATTGGGCTTTAGCAAGTGTTCCACATATTGCTACATTCTTTTGCACGTGGCTATTGATGGACTCTCCATCTTTCGTATTGCTGGTAATGAGGGACTTTACTACCTCAAATTTTTTTTTACGAGCTCGTTGATGATACTTTTCCATCAAGTCCTTGTTTATCTTGTATGGCCAGTAATCCTTATAAAACCTTTGTAGCTCATGAGTCATAGTTGTCACCATGATGCAAGAAACTTTTACTGCATCATTGTAGTGCATCCTATACTCAACTATTTCTTCAGGAGTATCTTTAGTTTTATCAATCTCGAGAAGTTCCTTTTCGAGCACATATTCTTTGTCCTTGAAACGTTGAGCTATTTTGATGTTTCACATCCAATCGTTATAATTGGTTCCATTAAAAGTAACCCTCGAGCAGATGTTCAAGAGTGAGAAGTTGTTATTAGAGGAGTTGTTGTTATTGGAGGAGGAACCAGAAGTATCGTTGGGAGTAGACATCTGAAATAGAAGAAAGACAAGTTTAAGGTTATATAGGAGTAAACCTTAATATAAGACCAAAATGAAATATTAAGGCTAGTATCCAACTAGATAATTCATAGCTTAGAAAATGGACGTTGTAATCTAATTGTAAATTATATAAAGGAAGGCAAATTACGATTTACCAATTTCACCATGAAAGGGAAATTTGAACGAATTAGGTTTTTATAATGAAATTCCCAGATTTTTTGAGATTTATTGAACTATTAAATGGCATGTTTAATCTCGATTATGCTCTTCCATTTGTGACTGGGATACCGAGGATCACAAATAAGATGTGAATAACCATGCAAATTAGCTTGGTACTCTCGATGTCATTTATCATCTCCTCTTAATGTGTCGGTTAACCACACGCACTCCATTAATCAATTATAAATTTTGAGACACCCATTGCCACTCTTTATTAGTGCATATTAGTGTGTCGGTTAACCACTCACGCTCCACTCATGACTTATAAAGTACAATGTGAAATTTCATGGACTAGCATCAAGTTCACATTTTTCTTAAAGTAACTAAGATTGGGAATTTATAAGAGAATTTAGTTACTTTATAATTCATTATACTTATTAATGAGAATTATTTGTCCTATCAAACCCGTTCGGCTAACGACCCTCCACCAATCAAGGAAGCGGTGTGTGAGAGTAGACATTCATTCAACTACCATCTTATAGGCAGTTTCCTTATACCCCCTAGTAGACAGGCTTCCTGAATGAGGCGTACTAGCGGTTCAACTAAATTAGTCTTATCCATATAGTAAATATTAAGCATTTAATTTTACATATAGTATAAGGTGTATTTAAACATTTCAAAATACTAGGGTTTTTTTAATTTTTAAATTTCGAAATTGAACATTTTATTTTAAATTTAAAAATTAAAAACAAATGATTTAATAATGATCTATTAATTAAACCTTTAATTAATTTATTAAACCAATTGAGGATTATCCAATTAAATTAATCAATATAATTTAATCCTAATCCTCTCCCCTAATTTTCGAAAATAATGGGAGGGATAGTACAAATTTTGTAATTATCCAATTAATCAAATAAAGATATAATTACCAAAAATAAGAAAACCCTACCAAGAAATCCTAATTTTCAAAAATAGCTTTTCTTGGGGAGGAAGGCAAGGATTTCAATCCTTTCTATTTTCGAAATCCTTGAGGGTTAAGGAAACCCTTATTTCGAAATTTGAAGGACAAGGGAAAGGGTTAAAACCCTTTTCCAAAAATTTCGAAACCTAGGGCTCAAGAACCCTAGAATCGAAAATCCTTAAGTCCTAAAAGGTTTTAAGTACCATAAACCCTAATTGATCATATTCAAACAATTGTAATCAACTCATGTGACAACCCAATATTTCAAGTCAATGTAATGACATAAGTCAAATATTGTAATATATTTGAATTGATAAATAAATAAAAATAGCGTTAGAAATGAAATGTTCAAAAGTCTCAATTGGGATACATAAAATGATAGTTATTGTGTCAAGGTTTTCAAAAATATAAAGAACACTCAAATCCGAGTTATAACAAAGAAGTTATGACCAATCGAAAATCCGCAACAAAACCGGTAAAACACTATTTAGCGTAAAACGCAAAATTTCAATAAAATACTTTTTAGCCTTAAGTATCTAAACGAATGTCGTAGATATCATTAAACCGTGAACATACATAAAAAGAACGTCCAAATCTAACTATATATTAGGAAGTTAGGATTTTTCTAAGTTTCGGAGTAGCGGTAGATAGCTAAAAACTCGAAATAGAGGCCGAGCGATATTTAGCCGACACAAACTAAATGAGAGTTGAAGATCTCGACAATAGTAGTACAACAGTAAAAAGACAGACGAAAACGGACATCGGATGAAGAAGTTACGTGTTTTTAACGGTCTTTTGTTATCCCGGCCTATTAAAAATATATAATTAAAAATAAAGTCAAAATTTGCCAATGAAGTCTAAATGAAAGTTGTAGATTATATTCTCACCTACGCGTGCATATGAAGAACGTCAAAAACGAAGCTCGTATGTGAAAGTTACGCATTTTAGAAGATTGAGGCACACAAACCGAGGGGGTACGCCCAACGTACGAGGGTATGCCCAACGTATGCCATACTGGGCCTCGAATCAACCACGTCTCCCCTACACCCCTCTACCCCCGTCCCATCCGAAGTCTGGCAGCCGAGGAAGGTGTCATGCATGACATACACCTCGCGTACGAGCTGCGGACGAGGTACGTCCCGCGTACTTCGGCGTACGCCCAGTGTATGAGGCTACCTCCACCACTATAAATAAATATGCGAGGGTGCCAGCTCAAATTGCTATTTCACACCATTTATCTCCCACTTTTTCACTTCCGAGCCCCTCGAGACTATCCCGACATCCCGATTACGTATCCAAGACCCGACGAAGGTCCGAAGCTCCGAGATTCCCGAGGAATATACCACTTTCCGGTCGAAGTGCTGCCCAAAAAAAGTCTTGTTTTTTTCAAATCATCAATCTTACCCAGTGAGTTCATACCCCTATATTTTCACGTCTTTTCTATGTTTTAGGGGGGGGGGGGGGGAATACAAGTGAAACGCAAAAAAAATTCTGTTAAAATGCAAATCGTTACATACAATTTCAAATACTTTATCTACATTTTGTGTACACTACTAGAAAGACAGCCTTTTACGACGCTCATTGCGCGTCGTAAAAGGCTCAGACGACGCGCAAATGCGTGTCAAGGAAGGCCCTGTCATAAAGAGAGACGACGCGCATTTATGACGCTCATTTACGACGCGCGTTTACGACACGCAATGCGTATCAAGGAAGGCCCTATCATAAAGGAAGACGACACGCATTCGCGTGTCGTAACCTTATGACACGCGTGTTAATGACACGCAATGCGTATGAAGAAAGCCCCTGTCAAGAAAGGCCATGTCATAAATGAAGATGACACACATTTTTGCGTATCATAAATTTAAATGTTTAAAAAAAATATTTACAGATTTACTAATTTTCAAATTAAATTTGTATTTAATGTCTCATAATAGAAAATAAATATCATATACAAAAAATACAATCCATTGCATAAAATTTAATGTCATACAAATAAAATACCATAAATAACAAAGATAATTCATTTCACTAATATGTCAAATACAAATAATTATTCCAATAGTGAGTAAATGTTATAAAAAAAATGAACTCAAGAGAAGCAGAATATACAATTGCTACTATCTGCCAACAACTCTCCGTGTGTTTGCTTTTTGCTTGAGTCTCGTTTCATCCAAAACTACTAGATACAATGGCTTGCTTCTTCCTCGTTACTGTAAGCAGAACCGAATTACATTAGATGCTAATGTAATTAATTATGTTGCTAAGGATAAGGGTGGGGCTACTAGAAAGACTTATTTATATTCAGCTAGAACATAAGTATCTTTATGAATCTTAACTAACATGAGAACAAAAGGCTTATGGATGTTAATACATAATAGTTCAGGGGCACAACCGTAAATAAACAATTAAATACTACATGTGGGTTTGTTGTTAGAACAAGGTTGCAAATGTAGCTGTAAACATGCATGAATTATAAACATCATGTAATAAAACTAATTGTATTTTACTCTAAATTCAATAAAACATTACAATTATTCATTTTTTAAAGTCTCAAATCTTTAATCTTGTAATTCATTCCACTTCCATTTGTAGTATGATGAATCTGAACACAGAAGTGAAATGGCAAAGAATTCTTTAGAGAGATATACTCACTATTATGAACGTTGGGCTACTAACCAATCAGTATACAAGGGCATAATTTTAATTTTCTATATATTTTTAAATTTATGTTTCTGATACATAATACTTTGATTCTTTTTTTTCACATTAACAGTCGAGGCAAAAAGCACTTGCGGATTTACTACATATGCAAACAGTTCATGTAAGTTAGAATTCTAATATTTTTTTTGGTAGTATTATATTAAAAACTAAAAAGTCTTTTTTTTAGTATTTTATTAGGTTTATTAACATCTGGTAAAATTTCAGCTTGCAAAACTTAGTGAGAGGTAATGCCAACCCAAGACACAGTTGAAATTTATTCTAGAAGTTAGGTTGCAGGTATATGCTTACTTATATTTAAATTTTAATATATTTTTGTTATTCTAAATGATGGTTTTCTATTGCAGATAGTTGAATGTAGGCGTGTGTTAAAATGGACAGATGCGTATGGGTATTAGGTTGGGATACATTCGTAAAATTTAACTGTGTGTATATGATAAGGATGTAGCTTTAGAACAAGTAGAACAATTACAATATTATCCTCCAGGGAACAAATAGACTTACCACTTCAGATGCATCAGGAGTGAGTTCAATAAAAGATCCAACATCCCTGTAACCCTTCTTTCTTCCCAACCCAGGGACTTTTTCTATTCTTCAGCAACCAAGCATCAATCATAGGATTTTCGACCAATTCCTTATCCTCTATCAATAACACCAAGAAATCCTACACAGATAAAACCATGATTCTGTTAACAATTACTGGTTTATAGTTGTATAAATATGCTCTTACTCACCATAGAGGAAATATCATATTTAAACATGTTGACTCTCTTTTCTGTTAACCCGTAATCAAGAAATGGGCCCACGAGTAGAAGGGATCCAGCCTGGATAGGTGTTGTATGTCCCAACAGATTGAAAGAGCTTAACAAGTATTTCCTTTTGAGATAATGATGGAAGACAAGTCATCATCTTGTATTCCTATAAGAAATCAGTTGATCACAAACTACATGTGCAACTGCAGGTATACACACACATACAGAGAGAAAGAGAGAGAGAGAGAGAGAGAGAGAGAGAGATAACCTTGGCATGTGTCATTATCTCTTTAGCCCAAGAGAAGAAATTCTTGTTGTTGATGTTGCACACCAGAAACAAGAGATTGTGAAGAAACCTCTCAGAGGAGCAAGTCCAAGAAACCTGCATAAACTTCAAAGTAAGCATACATGTTATATTTTATATTGTGCTTCAACATCTACCAAAGGGTATTGTTGTCTTTTAACAACAATATAGCGGAGAGATTCCATGGTTCCACATTTGAATCTTTAATGGACCCTAAAAACAGGCTCTTACCAACTTCATCTTTCAAAAAAAGTTATGCCTTTAACATCTCTTACATACATACATCAATTCATTGAAACAACTCATTTCATCCAGACATCAGTATATTTGGTGTGTATGAAGGAAGAAAGAAAGTACCTCCTCAGTAGACCAATTATCATTTAGACCTTTTAAATCGTTACCCTTTGGTGACCAAATTAGTCCCTCTATTATGCCACTGAATTGATCCATTTTATTTCCCAATATAGCCAACTCTCTCCAGCCACGTTGTCCACACATCATCTCATCCATTATGCATAATGATACCAATTTCTTCAGATAACAGACAAGACAAAACAGCCATGTATTTGGTTAGTGTGAATAGATAATATAGAAGAGTAACCTGAGAAAAGATTTTTGGGCAGCAGTTCCAGTATCACCAGTAGCATAAGCTTCCTGCTTCAGGACTTGCTGGTGAAGATACTTGGCATAGAACTTAGAGAGTGCCTGACCTGAAAGATAAAAAAAAAGCTTAGTGAGGACACCTTATATATGAAGAAACAAACATGTGTGTATATAATCTATATCCATATGCTTACCTCCATGGCCATCATAAACGCCAAAGAAAGATGTGGAGTTGTCCAAGTCAAGTAAAGCAGCATGCTACCAAACACCTCATATTGACACATAAAATCTTGGTTAATTACTATAGTGATCAATGTTTGGGCTAACTGAAAGTTGTATCATAGAGAGATATAGAGAAAATTCAACAAGATTACAAGAGCGTTAAACTATCATACCTTTTTAGAATATAGAAAATCCAAACAGGAACAATAGCTTATATAACTAACAAGTAGCCTATACTAGGGACTTACAGCATCTTCCATTGATGTGCGCCATCCTTGCATGGATGAGACTCCATATCTCAGTTTCTCATTCTCACCATTGTCGGATGTTTTATCAGTTTTAGATGTGCTTAGGTAAACCCTCATATCTAGTAATCAACCCGGATGGTAAGCCTAAAATCCCAAAATCATCAATCACAATTACAGAAGTTACAGTTAGATATAAAATTAGACGCCACATCTGGCATGCTAAAGAAAAATACAGCTATATCACTTCATATGTACAGTATATTATCAGACACCTAAAACCAGTACAGTTCAGATGCATCATGAAAACACGAAACAAATAAAGGCAACGAAACCAAAACACCAAACAGAAACACAGATTCCAAACGGTCATGCCCTAAAATGCTAAGCCTAATTGAAATTTCAAACAATTATCGAATCAATGGCAAATCTAACGTAATATTAGATATTCCACAAAGTTCAAATCTAGAAAACGAAGATGCTCACATAAAGCCCAATCATGATGGATCACTGATTTCAAAAATGAAATGACAGATTAAGGGTGAATCGAATTGTAAAAATTATCTATTTCTAAGCGAGCATCTGAGTGTAATTAAGATCTAAGCCGCATCACAACAAATCAAATATTCAAATTAACGAAACTTACGAGAGATTGGAATTGTCCATACAGTTTTGCCGGAGATGAGGGGCTCCATCGGTTGGGTGACGCTGGAAAGCGTTGGACGGTGGGGCGGGGCTAGACAGAGGTCAGAGGTGGGAGGTGCCAACACCAAGAGAAACATCGGAGGTGGGAGAAGCTGTCGACGTCGAGAACCGAGAAGAAGAGAAAGGGTTTGTCGAAGTGAGAAGGAGAGAAAGGCAAGTTGAAGAGAGAATGAGCAGTACATGAGGGCATAATCGGGGCAAGTTCTTGAAAAAAAAGCCCTAGCTACTAGGGAAATTAAAGTGGAGGGGGAAAAAAAAGGAAGGCGGGGATTTTAAGTTTTTGGGATTTCATTTTCCCCGGATTGAACGCGCGCGTTCTATTAAAATTTATAAAGCGACGGTCGTAGACGACACGCAGGTGCCCTCCGTGTTTTTATTTTTTTTTGTTTATACACTAATTTTAGGGCACGCAAAAATGCACGTCTGAAATCCTTTAAATTTTGGAAGAGATGACATTATTTTTTAGACACTCACCTTTGCGTATCATAAATCACTGCGTGTCATGGTTCGCGCGTCGTAAAAGGCTATTTTTCTAGTAGTGGTATAAATGTTAAATACGTAAAAGGCTATCATTCAAATGAAACACACTTTTGAAAAAACTATAATAGGTATAGTTTACGAGATATTCATTATATTTTACACTCTACAAACACTATAGAAAGGAAACACTTGCATTTACAAGAAAAATGGACATTTCATACATATATATATGCGATACAAACTTTTGTGAGACATTTAACTTCACGTACATTCAAGTACGCATTTCAAGTCTTGTGTTATAAACCACAATCTCCGGTAAAGAGAGCGTGATACTTGTGTATAGATCTATACAAGATTGACAATCTCGCACCTAAACTGTTAGCTACAAATGGACCGACAGGTCTGGGGTGACAAACGACATATCATTCCAACGCCTGAAAAACGTTGTAGCATGCAGTCTGTTCAATAGTACGGTTATAAAACTCACATAAAGTATTAAAACATTTGATCTACGAGACTATCAAACGCCTTAGTGATTATATACATATATAAATCTACTTATACTATTTTAGGTATGGAAAATACTTATGCATTTCGGTTTTTGGAACTTTTAAAACTACTATTCATTCATGGAAAATATTGGATTTTCTAGATACAAACATAGTTACTTTATACAAAAGGCATATAATTCTTATACAAAACCGCTTATGAACTCACCAACTTAATTGTTGACACTTTTTCAAAACTACTTGTATTTCTCAGGGATTCAGTAATACAGGTAACAATAGCTTTTGGGGAAGGGACGCTAAGGCGTCAATTTCAAACTTATTTTATCATCATAATGTAATTTCTTTTGAAACATCTAATACATTCAACAATGTAACTTTTTTAATTATATTTATGATGGTTGTGTTTGCTCTCTTTACTATTTATTCAACTGTTATGATACTACATGAAGTCATCCGCCCTTGAACGATTCCGCCTTTCTGGTTTGGGGGTGTGACAGATTGGTATCAGAGCATTGTTTATAGTGAACTAAGTATATCGAACCACATAAGATATACAAACTATAAATGCAAAGGGACTAAAACTCTCTGACAAAACACTTTCACGCCTACCATACTTCATTAAATTAAAATGTTAGTTTTCATAAATGTACAAATTCATGCATGCAACAGTTTAATGTCATAGTTAGAACCATACAAAAGTATTAAGACAAGTTGGACACTATGACTAAGCCTCGGAATACGTAATGAAACCTAGGATGAATATAGCCTGATCAACTATATTTATCCAAGATATGACCAACGTATGTCGGGGAATAGTCATAGTGAGCAACAAGTCAAAAACTTACCAAAGTAACACTGGAATTAAAATTTCAAATTTAAATGGTATAGGAGTATTTATGACACAATAAAAACTGTAACAAGCGAGTAAACCCTGACGTTTCGTTAGGACTAGGATTGTCAAATAAAATAAAAATTAAACTTATAAAAACCAAAAGCCTTCACTGACAAGGCTATAATTGCAAAGTGCATACTTTAAGGTTACAAATGAGTGAGGTTGCATGGACTTAGGATTTATGTTTTCGCTTTAAGCTCTTTTCCTTGTTTGGATTGGTCTTGGAGTGAAACCACTTATCCAACGATCCATTCAATCTCAATTGTATGTAATTTGTATACACTAGGTAATTATAGGAGGACTCGGTGTAGGTCTCATCATAAAATTTTCTCCTTACACTCAAATTCCATATAATTTTCTTATCTCTATTCTCAATCAGACGAAATGGTAGGATTTCATATCCCCAGGGATCCCTACTACCTAAACCAATGCAATGGAGGTTGTATTGAGGAGGACCCAAAAGAGGATCCCGAAGAGGTTTCTGAGGAATATCTGGAAGAGGATCCTGAAGAAGAGGAAGAGGATGATGATGATGAGGGCACGGACTCAGAACCCGAGGTCTACAATCCTCCCCAGGTAGTACCAGACCTCCAACGAGACTTTCATTTTTTGATGCCCCGCTGGGCTGTAGATCTGAAACAATGGAGCAGGGAACAAGGACAACGTCCACCCTACGACATGACACAAGGCTTTTATGACCTCCGTAACGGGGGTTCAGCGGACAAAACATTCCTTGTCATGGTTCTTCGCATCGCCAATCAAGGCGAGCAAACAAGGATAAACGCCAACCAAATCCTGGACGTTGGTGTCACTGCCCAAATCATTGTGGTACGCCTTCGTTGCCTGGACGAAGAACATGATCGAACAATAAAGGACACCTTTTTCCCTCCAGAAAGACATTACCGTTGCTAGAGCCGAAGTAAGGGAGTTTTGGAAAAACCAAGCCGCAATAGAGAGGCGCATCATCGAGGCTGAATGTCAAGTAGCTCGAGCTCGGACATCCACAACAACATACCGTGGTCCGCAGTGTACCACCCGCTCGAAGTAGAGCGCATGCTTCTTGCGCTATGTATATATACTTATCGAGTGAGCGTTGGTGCTACTCTTTCCTTTCTATATGTACGCCCGACAGATTATGAGTACACAATTCGAGGGCCTGAATGCGGTCAAATTTTCCCATTTTCATTGATGTACTCTAGACCTTTGTTAAGGTCAAATTTTCCTGATTGATGTATCGAATATTAATATCAATGAGATTGACATGCATTTATTATTTCATTGGGTATTTCATTAAATTCTTAAAATACTAAGGAAAAAACTTACACTTATTATTATAAGTTCCCATTTCGCAATTAACTTACAAATTTGGTAATATCCGGAACGTAAAACATATAATACTAAGACTTTCCATAATCATTTCTGAAGACTTATCAAGAATTCGTCTTTTAACTTATGGTAGAATCATGCCACCAAGAAGGAATCCCCGACGCTTCAATACTACAGGAACACCAACACCACCTCCACCACCACCCCCATCAATGGACAATGTTATTTTCCAGGCAGCCGTAACCGCTGCTGTCACAACAGCAATGGCACAGATGAGTAACAATGGATCAGGAAGAGGAATCAATAGCTCTACCAATGGTCAACATCATGGTAGTTTCGAGGAATGCACTTACAAGTACTTCACCAACAGCAAACCCATATCCTTTAATGGGATTGGAGGAGTTATGGCTCTATCCCAATGGATAGAGAAAACGGAAGCAGTATTCAAGATCTGCTCATGCCAAGAAGGAAGCAAAGTAAAATTTGTTGCATGTACTTTCTCGGAATGAGCCCTAACGTGGTGGAATGGCCACGTCAAGTCACTAACTACGGTAATGGCTAAATCCATGGGATGGGAAAACCTAAAACAAATGCTCATGCAAGAGTACTGCACGAGAGTCGAAGTGTAGAAGCTCAAACAAGAGCTTTGGGGCCTTACAATGGTAGTCTCAGACATCACAACCTATACCAATAGGTTCAGTGACATGGAAATACTTTGCCTAGGAATGGTTGCTCTAGAGAGCAAGAAGATCGAGAGATATACTTGGGGACTGTCACCCCATATTCAAGGAAGTGTACTAGCTTCTAAGCCAATTACTTTTGATAGTGCCAAACAGTTGGCACAGTCCCTCGTTGACCATGGCGTCAGTCAAGGATTCATGACTGCAATTCCGAAGCAACCCATAGAGAGAAACAACAACAACAACAACAACAAGTTTTGGAATAAGAGGAAGGGTCAAACTTCGCAATAACCTTCCAAGAAACAACAGCTAGTGACAGTTCATGCCGCTATTACTCCCACCGTTGTTCCTGTCACCCCTACACCAGCAAAGCAATATGCTAGAAACCTATCGAAGTGCAGCAAATGCAATTACCATCACAACGGAAATTGTAGGGTGATGCGCTGTAATAACTGCAACAGGAAAGGGCACACTGCTCATTTCTGTAAGGTACCAGCACAACCAATTACCCAAGTTCCTGGAGTCGGGGTGGGCCAGGCGTGTTATGGGTGTGGCGAAGCTGGGCATTACAAGAAAGACTGCTCTATGTCAAGTAATGCTGGCGGTGTAGAAAGAGTGATGGTAATAGGGCAGAACGAAGCAATAGCTGATCCCACGGTGGTTACTGGTACGTTTCTCCTCAACAACGTTTATGCATGCATACTCTTTGATTGTGGTGCGGAAAGGAGTTTCGTGAGCCATGAATTCAAACACTTACTTAATCAAAACCCCCAATCACTTAATAAGATATTTACGGTAGAAATGGCAAACGGTAAAACAGAAAGCACAAACGATATGCATATAGGCTGCACGCTAGATTTAAATGAACACTCGTTCCAAATCGATCTAATGTCGATCACTATAAGAAGCTTTGTTGTCATCATCGATATGGATTGGTTAAACCTTCACCATGTCGATATACTTTGTCACGAAAGGGTCGTTCGCCTTAATCTGCCAAATGGCAAAACTCTTATCATTTATGTTGATAAACCCGGTACAAACTTACAAATCATCTCTTGCGTCAAAGACCAAAAATACCTGTGCAAGGAATGCCATGCTTTCCTAGCTCATGTGGTAAATAGGGAAAAAGAAGCGAAAGACATCAAATACATTCCAGAAGTCTTCAATTTCCCCGACGTCTTTCCTGAAGATCTTCTAGGAGTTCCACCAGAACGTCAAGTCGAGTTCAGAATCGACTTGATTCCCGGAGCTACCCCAGTAGCAAAATCGTCATACAGTCTAGCCCCGAAAAAGATGCAGGAATTATCCAGCCAACTAAACTAGCTGCTCAATAAAGGATTCATCAGGCTAAGCTTCTCACCTTAGGGAGCACCTGTCCTATTCGTAAAGAAGAAGGATGGATCCTTTCGCATATGTATCGACTACCGAGAACTAAACAAGCTCACAATTAAGAACCAATATCCCCTACCGCACATAGACAATCTGTTCGACCAACTCCAAGGATCCAGCTAGGTCTCAAATGTCGATTTAAGATCCGGGTACCATCAGTTGCGAGTTCTGGAAGGAGATGTTCCCAAGATAACCTTTCAAACTCGTTATGGTCACTACGAGTTTGTAGTGATGCCCTTTGGATTGACAAATGCACCGGCGGTGTTCATGGACTTAATGAACCGAGTATGTCGTTCTTTCCTAGACAAATTTGTGATTGTGTTCATAGATGATATACTCATCTATTCGAAGAGCAAAGAAGAACATAGTCAACACCTCAGGCAGATCTTGGAAACATTAAGGGCAGAGAAGTTATACGCAAAATTCTCAAAGTACAAATTTTAAATTCGAAAAGTAAACTTTCTTGGTCACGTGCTCAGCAAAGAAGGGATACACATGGACCCTTCCAAAATCAAGGCAATCGAGAACTGGTCAGCTCCAAGAACTCCAACGGAAATCCGAAAATTCTTGGGCCTTGCTGGCTATTACCGAAGATTCATACAAAACTTCTCAAATATTTCCAAACCACTTACCACCCTGACTCAGAAGGGTGTAACCTACAATTGGGGAGAAAAGCAAGACGCTGCGTTCCAAACACTGAAACGAGCCCTATGCAACACACCTATATTATCCCTGCCAGAAGGAACAGAAGACGTCGTTGTCTACTGCGACACATCAAACCAAGGTTTGGGATGTGTTCTAATGCAACGAGGAAAGGTCATCACATACGCCTCAAGGCAACTCAAGACACACGAAGTCAACTACACTACCCATGACCTAGAACTAGGAGCAGTCGTTTTCGCCGTAAAGATCTGGAGGCATTATCTCTACGGCACGAAATGCACAATCTTCACTGATCATAAGAGCCTTCAGCACATTCTCAACCAAAAAAACTCAACATGACACATAGACGATGGGTTGAACTACTAAGTGATTACGAATGCGAGCCGGAAAAAGCTAATGTAGTAGCTGATGCTCTCAGTCGAAAGGAATACTCGGGTCGCCGAGTGAAGTCCTTAACCATGATGATCCATTCACACCTATCCATGTAAATCAAGGAAGCTCAAAAGGAAGCCTTGAAAACAAAACGTGGCTGCGAAGCTTTAAGAGGAATGGATAAGAATCTTGAAGTCAAGGATGACGGAGTTCGTTACTTCATGAATCGGATCTGGACATCGAAGTTTGGTGGATTCAGAGACATTTTCATGAATGAGGCTCATAAGACTCTATACTCCGTGCATCCCGGTTCAGACAAGATGTATCTGGACCTCAAGAAATTATATTGGTGGCTGAACATGAAAGCCGAAATTGCTGCCTATGTAGGCAAGTGTATGACTTGCGCCAAAGTCAAGGTAGAGTACCAAAGCCCTCGGGATTGTTACAATAACCTGAAATACCCGAGTGGAAGTGGGAGCGGATAACCATGGATTTCATAACCAAGTTACCCAAAACAGCGGGCGGACTTGACACCATCTGGGTGATCGTCGACAGATTAACCAAATCCGCGCACTTCCTACCAATAAAGGAAACTGACGAGATGGAGAAACTAGCTTGAACATACATCAGAGAAATTGTACGAATGCATGGTATACCAATATCCATTATCTCCGACAAGGATAGTAGATTTACCTCGTGGTTCTGGCAGTCACTACAAAAATCTCTAGGGACAAGACTAGACATGAGTACCGCTTACCATCCACAAACCGACGGTCAGAGTGAGAGGACCATTCAGACTTTGGAAGATATGCTAAGATCTTGTGTGATCGATTTTGGTAAGTCCTGGGATACCCATTTACCACTAGTTGAGTTCTCATACAACAATAGCTATCACACTAGCATCAAAGTTGCTCCATTTGAACCCCTCTACGGTCGCAAGTGTAGATCACCTCTGTGCTGGGCTGAAGTGAGCGACACGCAACTAGCTAAAGGACAAGTACTTGACAACACTCTCACAGGCCCAGAAATCATAAGAGAAACGAATGAGAGGATTTTCCAAATCCGGGAACGACTAAAAGCTTCAAGGGACAGACAAAAGAGTTATGCGGACAAAAGACGGAAGCCCTTGGAATTTCAGGTTGGGGACCGAGTGTTATGGAAAGTCTCACCCTGGAAGGGATTAATACGTTTTGGTAAACGTGGTAAACTAAATCCAAGGTATATCAGACCATTCGAGATCCTTGCCAGGATCTGCCCGGTAGCTTACAAGCTTCGATTACCTCAGGAACTTAATAACATACATCCTACCTTTCATGTGTCAAACTTAAAAAAGTGCTTGTCCGATGAGACCCTCGTCGTCCCTCTGGACAAAATCGAAATCAACGAGAGTCTCCACTTTTTAGAAGAACCAGTAAAAATCATGGATAGGGAAATTAAAAGAACAAAACAAAGTCACATACCCATTGTGAAGGTCCGCTGGAATGCAAAGTGAGGACCTGAATACACCTGGGAGTGAGAAGATCAGATGAAACAAAAATTGTTGGATTAGTGTCTAAGTCCATAACTATTTTGGTATGTACTTGACCTGATGGTGCATGATCCTTTTGGGTTGCCTTCACCAAAGCAACTTGATTGGAGAAATAAATAAAGAGAGAGAGGTTATTATGATTTATTAATATGTTATAAGAATAATATATTAAAGGAGAAATCATATTTGTTTAATTAATATTGGTCAATAATTAATTAAGAATTAATTTTGTGATCAAGTGTAATTAATTAAACTAGAGGGGCTGAATTGTAATTATGTGATAGTTGCAAAATAGGGCAATGGTTATCCTTGTTAAAGGATGGACGAATTCAAGGATAAGGATATCCTTGAAATCGTTCAAGGCCTAAGAGATAAGGGTTTTTAAAGGCTTATCTTGTGGTTGTTTGGTGGGCAAGCAACTAGATAAGAATAAAGACTAAAACCCTAATCTTTACACCTATATAAACCCCCTAAGGCTCATGAATTCGTCCAAGCCTTCCCAAGAAGTCCTAAGGACGAATTCCTACCTCTCTCCTCTCTCTTTATACCTTCTCCACTTGCTTATGGTGTTTGTAAGCCTTTAGAGGAGTGACACTTGTGACTCTAAGCCTTCCAAAGTCAATTCAAGGAGGAATTGAGATTATTATTGCTACATAACAATCAAAGGTATGATCTTAAACCCATTTATATGTTAATATTGATTTCCATATGCTAGAATTAGGGTTTATAGTCTTGGATTCAAAGCATGTACAATAGAGAAACCTAGATCCAAGCATTAGGGTTTGTATGAGCACATAGGATGTCTTATGATCAAAACCCATCAAAAATACCCACATCTTTTCCCTAGTCCATAAATACTTATCTTATAATAAATTTCGGGACGAAATTCTCTCTAATGGGGGATGATGTGACAACCCGATATTACAAGTCAATGTAATGATATAAGTCAAGTATTGTAATATATTTTGAATTGATAAATAAATAAAAATAGTGTGAGAAATAAAATGTTCAAAAGTCTCAATTGGGATACATAAAATGAAAGTTATCGTGTCAAGCTTTTCAAATATATAAAGAACACTCAAATCCGAGTTATAACAAAGAAGTTATGACCAATCGAAAATCCGCAGTAAAACCGGCAAAACACTACTAAGTGTAAAACGGAAATTTTCAATAAAATACTTTTTAGCCTTAGTTATCTAAACGAACGTCGAAGATATCATTAAACCGTGAACATACATAAAAAGAACGTCCAAATCTGACTTCATATGAGGAGTTAGGATTTTTCTAAGTTTCGGAGTAGTGGTAGACAGCTAAAAACTCGAAATAGAGGTCAAGCGATATTTAGCCGACACAACCTAAACGAGAGTTGAAGATCTCAACAATAGCAGTGCAACGGTAGAAAGACAGACAAAAACGGACATCAAATGAAGAAGTTACGTATTTTTAACAGTTTTTTCCTGTCTTGGCCTATTAAAAATATATAATTAAAAATAAAGTCAAAAATTGCCAATGAAGTCTAAATGAAAGTTGTAGATTATATTCTCACCTACGTGTGGATATAAAGAACGTCACAATCAAAGCTTATATGCAAAAGTTATGCATTTTAGAAGATTAAGGCACACAAACTGAGGGGGTACGCCCAACGTACGCCATACGGGTCCTCGGATCGACCACGTATCCCCTACACCCCTCTACCTTGTCCCATCTGAAGTCCAACAGCCTAGGAAGGCGTCATGCATGACGTACACCCCACGTACGAAGCTACACCCAACGTACGAGTTGCCGACGAGCTACGCCCCGCGTATTTCGGAGTATGCCCAGCGTACGAGGCAGCCTCCAGCACTATAAATAAAGATGCGAGGGTGTCGGCTCAAATTGCTAAATCACACCAGTTCTCTCCCACTTTTTCACTTCTGAGCCCCTCGAGACTATCCCGACATCCCGGTTACGTATCCAAGTCCCGACGAAGGTCCGAAGCTCCGAAGCTTCGAGATTCCCAAGGAATATACCACTTTCCGGTCGAAGTGTTGCCCGAGAAAAGTCTCGTTTTCTTCAAATCATCAATCAATCTTACCAGGTGAGTTCATACCCATATATTTTCACGTCTTTTCTATGTTTTAGGGGGGGGGGGAATACAAGTGAAAAGCAAGAAAAAACTTATGTTAAAATGCAAATCGTTACATACAGTATCAAATACTTTATCTACATTTTGTGTATAAATGTTAAATACATAAAATAACATTATTGCATATGTTATACTTTACATACAAAGTTAGTAACACACTAAGGTTCATCATTCAAATGAAACACACTTTTGAAAAACTATAATAGGTATAGTTTACGATATATTCATGATATTTTACACTCTACGAACACTATAGAAAGGAAACACTTGCATTTAAAAGAAAAATGGATTTTTCATACGTATATCTATGCGATACAAAATTTTGTGAGACATTTTACTTCACGTACATTCAAGTATGCATTTCAAGTCCTGTGTTATGAACCATAATCTCTGGTAGGGAGAGCGTGATACTTGTGTACAGATCTATACAGGATTGACAATCCCGCACCTAAACTGTTAGCTACAGTTGGACTGGCAGGTCTGGGGTGACAAACGTCATATCATTCCAATGTTTGAAGAACGTTGTAATAGGTAGTCTGGTCAATAGTACGGTTATAAAACTCACATAAAGTACTAAAACATTTGATCTACGAGGCTATCAAACGACTTAGTGATTATATATACATATATAAATCTACTTACACTATTTTAGGTATGGAAAATACTTATGCGTTCCAGTTTTTGGAACTTTTAAAACTACTATTCATTCATGGAAAATATTGGATTTTCTAGATACAAACACAATTACTTTATACAAAAGACATACAATTCTCATACAAAAACGCTTATGAACTCACCAACTTAATTTTTGACACTTTTTCAAAACTACTTGTATTTATCAGGGATTCAGTAATACAGGTAACACCAACTTTTGGGGAAGGGACACTAAGGCGTCAATTTCAAACTTATTTTATCATCATAATGTAATTTCTTATGAAACATGTAATACATTCAACAATGTAACTTTTTAAATTATATTTATGATGGTTGTGTTTGCTTCCTTTACTATTTATTCAACTGTTATGATACTACATGAAGTCATCCGCCCTCGAACGATTTTGCCATTCTGGTTTGGGGGTGTGAGTGTGTGACGACTCAATAGAAAATAAGCCAAGACTCTGATACCATTGATGGGTTTTGAGCCTAACAAACAAAAAGCTATGTGTGCATGCAACCATAATTTTTGATTTATGTTTTCTCTAATTGAACATACAACTTTTGAACATAAAATAAAAAACCCTAGGAGGTATATACTAATTTCGTAAATCATAACAAGGGTTAGTAAACATACCTTAATTGTTATATAAATAACAATAACAATTGAAATCCTAGTCTTCTTGAACTTTAAGAGCAAGCGTCACAAGTATCACGCCTCTAGTAGATCGCACCCAAACTAAGCAAGAGGATGAGAGAGGAGAGAGGAGGAGCAGCTCAAGAATTTAGGCTATTCTTCTAGGGTTACAGATGGCTAAAACTAAGAGGTCTGTTTATAGTGCATATAGGATGTCACGGATAACCCTAATTTGAATAAAATATTATTAATTCTTATCCACCTCCTTAATTATCCACATGGGATAATCTAGAAACCCTATATTATCCTTAGGATTTCGTCCACCGCCTTCCCTAGGAAGGTACTGGAACCTGTAGTTCAACTATTGAACAATTGCACTTTAATTCCTGTACTTTTAATTAATTCTTTTAATCCTAAAATTAATTCAAATTAATTTCTGATTAAAATGTCATTAAATATTATATTATTCTCATATCATATTTATAAATTATTTATTTTAATTTATTAATCAAATAATAAATTCAACCTCTATCCAAAATTCATCTTGTTTAGCTACTAGTTATGAGGGCAGCCCAAAAGGACTATGCTACTATCAATTCAACTATACCAATTATTGTTATTGGCTTAGACACCTAATCCAACAGGTATTCCATAAAGTTGGCAGCTTTATGGATCCTTAGAGCCCCTTTATGGTTAGATGTGTTAGGTTTGAAGTTTGGTGGAGTTTTGAACTCATACATGAAGTTTTGACCTATTTTTCACCATTTGTAACCTAACTTGATATCAAGACTTACATAGGACATGCATGTCTATAAGGAATCGATTTTTATGATCCTTTAGGTTAATAAAGCCATATGGAAAGTGTGGATGAGTGGGTTAAAGGATTAAGAGCTTAATAAATTAAGCTGGCCAGAGCAGCTCCCACGACGTGGAGGACTGGCCTTCACGACATGAGAAAAGGTAGTATCACGACTCTTTTTCTTGAGGTCACCACAACATGGATGAAACCTATCCGTGATGTGGTGACTGGCTATGGAACCTTTGGTTGTTGACCATTGACTTTTAACCAAGTTGAATTGTACGTCGAATTGGAGGTGTAACACCCAGTTCCAGGTAAGCATCACTTCTGAATTACAAATTAAGTTTTAAAGTATGAAGACTTGGCCACAATGTGACCATATGTTTGTCATTGTGTGGCAGTGGCCGGGAAGAACGTATATTGGTGTCATTATGTGACACAATTTTAATTACGATGTGCCAACCTTTCTGAGCAAAACCCTAATTTTGGGGTTTATACCCCTATTTAAGGGAATGGAGGGTTATGGTTTTCATACCCCTAACCTCCATCACCTCCCTTCACCCTTAAGAAAACACTAATTCTCCATTTTTGATCTTAAGCTTATTTTTGGTAATTTAAAGCCTTGAAGAATAAGAGAACACATTTTCATGCATCATCTCAACTAGCAAACCACTTCTTCATCATCTTGAGTTGCATTAGGACTCTTATAAGTCCTCAAGTTCCTTCCTTTTTTGGTCAAGCATGTTAGATCTAGAGTTTGGTCCACTTTTCTCAACCTTTGAGGAAGTTTAAGTGTTGGAATCTCATAAAGTTTGCAACTTTATGAGTACGTAAGACTCATTTGAAACCCCTTGTCCTAGATCTGGAATGTTTGTGAGCTTTGGGTTCCATGCATGGGATTTAATCTCATTTTCCATTTATTTTGACCTAGATAGTGTTTATGAAATGTATTGGACATGCATGTCTAAAAAGCTATGATTTATATGGTATTTTAAGATGGGAATAACCTTATGTAAAGTTTGGTTGCTTGGCTTGAAGGATTAAGAACTTAAAGCAATTAATTTATCTAGAGATCCCTGACGACATGATGAGTTGTTTGTCATGATGTAACGATGGTCTATTTTGTGATTGTTTTGTCTTCACTCTACCACAACATGACTAATAGGTGATCACGACATGGTGGCCGACTGAATGACCCTTGAGTGTTGAGTTTGATTTTGACATTTGACTTTTTGACCAAGTTTGACTTTAGGTAAAATTGAGGATATTTCCTTCAAGTAAGTTGTGTGGATATTTCTTAGCTTACGTGGTGAGTTTTACTGCAGTACGTATCAATATGTATAGGATGTTGTTATGTTGTAGTGATTTGTTAGACCGGTAGATATGCTATGATTACTTGTGCTTGCTTGTTATTATTTTTTGCATATATGGACACAGTGTAGTTGGGTTAAGTTGGTATCGCTTTGTGTTGTAGGCCAACATAACCGAGAGCGGTCTAGCTATATGATGCAGGCTCGGGAGCGGTCCAATGTTATGTTGTAGGCTTAGGAGTTGGTCCAACCCTATGTTGTTGGCATGTTGTGCATGCATTGTATGTGTATTCTCGTATGGCGTATTTTGGGATTCCAGTGTTTCACGTACTTTAGATGATCAAGGGAAGGTGAAAGCTTGATCGTACACATCATCATGTGGATTTCTATTTTGAGTGATGATATTTGATACTCTTATTTTATTACTATGTTTTGGAAACACTGTTGGTAGACTTATGATTTTTATGGAAATGGCTTTTAATTTTTTTTTTTAAATTACTATGGTTTCTTTTGGGACGTTACAATTTCTCGAGCTTTTTGAGTACCGGTAATGAAAACGATGAAGACCAGCTAGTTTAAGTTCCTCATTTACACTGATAGTTACGTGATATTACTAATGTAGCCTTCAAATTTATTTTTAATCGTATTTGTAATTAACACGTTAGCAATGTAATCGGTTCATCCATTTGTCTTGCTCAAATGGCATAATTGATTAGTAATTTAAAACTTTATGGAATATATATATATATATATATATATATATATATATATATATATATATATGTGTGTGTGTGTAATAATAATAATAATAATAATAATAATAATAAAACATAATTAACTGAATATGTAAATTTGTGTGTGTGTAATAATAATAATAATAATAATAATAATAATAATAATAATAATAAAACATAATTAACTGAATATGTAAATTTATATATATATATATATATATATATATATATATATATATATATATATATATATATATATATATATATATATATATATATATATATATAAACAATAAAAACTATAAAATGAATTTCTGAATGATAAAGCTAAGAAAAAAATTTAACTATGTTTCAATTATTTAAATTTCTAATTCGTAGTACAAATTACTGGAAACGTCCATATAGTTTGTCAAATTTGTGTGTTTGGTCTCTAACTTATGTTTTACACTCGGACCGTTCTTATAGTATGATTTTGTTGCGTGTTTTATCCCTCTCCAATGAAAAACTATATTGCCCTTTGTATTATTTTTCATTATTTTTTTATTATTTTCTTTATTATTTATTAACTAAAAACCATTAAGTGATTTTTAGACATATGGGAGCCACTCATACTCCCACTTGCACAACAAACATCTCAGGCCACCGATAACCAACACATGCCGCTAATAACCACCACCGACCACCAACTGCTACCATCGGCCACCAACAACCACCACTCATCTATTCCAACATCACCACCATTCGCCAATTTCAACTCCACTATAAACCACATAATCGATTTCATCAAGTCACACCCCAAGATCAAATCCCAAAAATCTAACTTGATCAAATCCCAAAAATCTAACTTGAACACAGAAATCAAAACCAAAACAATATCAAATTTTGAAATAAAGAACGTAACCAAAATCAAATTCCAATATCCCAAAGTCAGAACCTAAGCTGAAATGAAAACCAGATATAGAAATCAAAACTCAAAACTCAAAACCTTACCTGGAATCGATGATGAAAGAAAAAAATGATGAAATCCCATAAATCAAATACGGTTTTCCAAAAGAATATGGATAAAGGCAATGACACTAGTGAAGGAGATGGTGGTGGTTGGAGAATTTTAGCGGACACGACATTCCACCTGCAACAAAGTAGTGCGAACCACAACCGCCGCTCCTAAACCCTTTACATAATCAATGGCGGCGACGGCCAATTGCATTGCACCACTGTCACAGGGACGATTTTACAAATCTATTGAGGTAGATTAAAAAGAGGGAGGAGCGAGGATGGACCAGATAGGGGCGTCACGAAGGCATGAAGATAGGGGCGACATGAAGAAAATAAGGGACTAATGATGCATATCGATGGTGTATGGTTTCCTGGGGTCCTCCGGTGACGTTTCTTGGTGGTTTATCAGTAACACTTCGTCGGTGATTGTTGCTTCCGGTAAGAAAATGAGAGGACGAAAATGAATGAAAGAGTATTCTAGGGTGATGAGTGATGATGGGGGAATAGATAATGGGGTGAGGGACCCATATTTTTATTTTTAATAATATTCTTTAATAGTTTAATATTAAAAATCAAAAGAAATGACCTAGGGTAATATAGTATTTTCATATGTGTAGGGGACAAAAAAACCAGGAAAATGATATAAAAGCCCTTAAGTTTTCACAAAAATATCGGTTTTACCCTTGGACGTGTTTTATGTCCAGTAAAGCCCGAAGTTTTGTTTAATTTGTTCATTTTTACCCTTGTAGCCGGTTTCCAGGTAACCTACCGGTTACCTAATGCCAGTAAAGCCCTTAAATTTTAAAAAATGTTCGGATTTACCCTTAAGTTTTTCAAAAATGTTCGGATTTACCCTTACCTTGATTGTTATTATTCGAATAATAATAATAATAACAATCAAGGTAAGGGTAAATTCGAACATTTTTGAAAAACTTAAGGGTAAATCCGAACATTTTTGAAAATTCAAGGGCTTTACTGGCATTAGATAACCGATAGGTTACCTGAAAACCGGCTACAAGGGTAAAAATAAACAAATTAAACAAAACTTCAGGCTTTACTGGACAAAAAACACGTCCAAGGGTAAAACCGATATTTTTGTAAAAACTTAAGGGCTTTTATGTCATTTTCCCCCAAAAAAAAATCCAACCAAATGAAACAACAGGAACGAAACACACAATAAAATCATACTATGAAGACGGTCTGAGTGCAAAATAAAAATTAGAGACCAAACACGCAAATTTAACTAAACTACAGAGACAATTTCCGTAATTTATTCTTAGAAATAATATATATTTTCGTATATATGTCTAATACTCTGTATTAGATTAATAACCTATAAAATAAAAAATTTAAAGGGATCAGTTTGAAATATTAGTATAAATACTTAAAATTTAAGAATATTATGTAACATCTATGTTGACTAGGGATGAAAGTGGGTCCAAACCCGGACCGGATGGACCTGGACCCGGAAAACCCGGAACTGGTTAACGAGATTTTGTAGAACCGGAAACCGGACCAGTATATAGGAACCGTTTCCGGTTCAGTTCCGAGTAAAATGGGTCTAGAACCAGAAAACCAATTTTTTTTATAAACAAGTAATAAAATATTTAGGATATTTATTCAACTTATTTATTTTCGATTAGCTATTATTTTATTCACAACGATCAACAGTTTTTTACTTAATTATTCAAATATGTTTTTACTAATAAAACATATATAATATGTAATTTTTTTAATGTTTTTTTAATTTTAAGCTAAACCTAAATCTCAAAGAAATATGAACACATCCACCGGTTATCTAAAGTAATAAAATATGCTAAGTGAATAGGTTACTTATTAGTAGCCGTAAATGAGGATTTATAAATGAATAGATTATCATGAAGTAATAAAAGATGCTTTTTATTATTTTTATTTTTACCGTGTAAATTTTTTTATTTTATTTTAAAAGATTTTATTTAAAGAAATAAGCACATATATATATATATATATATATATATATATATATATATATATATATATATATATATATATATATATATATATATATATATATATATATGAGACAATTGCGACACACATTTATGTTATTATGTAATTATTTGTTTTTATTTAAATATTTAATATCCTTTTATTTTTATATATTGATTTATATTCTTTTATTAAAACATTAAAAAAAACATTGGTTATAATAAGAGAAGACGTTGGATTTTTTCCGACAAATTCTCGATAATACTATTTATATTATTTTATTATATATTAAAATATATTAAATTTGGGGGTTTGCGGCTAAAAACTAGGTTATAAAAATTGATGAAAACAAGGTTAAAAGATTTGATGAAATTTTTTAATAAGAAAAATATTATCATTATTTGTTTATCCTATTAATAAATATGTTTAAAATTAATAAATTAATAAAGTTGATAATAAGAATATTATTATTAAATAATAAAGTTAATAGTGATTATGTTATTATAAAGTATATGTATAAAAGTTAGTCTTATGAATATGATTATTATAAGATAATAACGAAAAAAAAATAGATATCTAAAATGGTGTATGATAATAGAGTGGACCCCTTTGCAATTTCCATGCTTTTAGTTTTAAACAATCCTCACATGTTCCATTTTTACATTTCCAAAAACAGATTTTTTTTATTAGTTATTTTAATATTACATCCTCATAAACGGTACATTCTGCCATCCGCTCCGCTTTAATTTTCAAGACCATTTTTTTAATAACAAAAATCGCAATTAATTTTACATGTTTTATAATGAACACTTGTGCTGGAATTGATTGGATCAAATATATGTTTATCAAATGTTAAAATTAATGCATAAACAAATGGTTTTTCTTGTTATGAAATAGAAAGTACATAAAGAATCTAATATTTCAATATTAAAGGACAAAAGGTAACCAACCATATCTAACAAACATGGAGACATCCCTTGTGACCTAAAAGATGACAAAAAATTAAACTTATACCATTTAATCTTTTAATCTATAGAAGAGATGTCCGGTAGGGAGGAAAGATGGATGGCTCATCCTTCTTTGGAAAGAGAGAGTGAGACAAAGAGTTTACCCTTTCTTGTAGCTAACACTACTCACGTTCTATCTCAATTCATGACATGTTAAAACGATTCTATCGGTCAATTTCTTTGTCATAGTAGACCTGATTTTTCATCGCAATATCTATTAGGCTGGGTTGAGTGGGGGTCGTTACCATCACTTGTTATGCTCGCTATGTATACAAAACACCACCCCTAGCTCTCGCTAGGGGGCTCGCTAATATGAAGTCGTCAATGTAATGGCGAGAAGGAAGAGAAATGAATGGAGGGTTTTCATTGGTCAAAACCACCGTTTTTACTATATTACGAAGGAAAAATCATGGTTTCATGTGTTTGGTGAGTCACATGACATTATCACAATAAAATCCAAATTTATGAATAGGGCTTCCATTTAACTGATGGGTTTTAGATAAATAAACATCATATGTGCTCATGCAAACCCTAAAGCTTAGATCTAGGTTTCTCATGTAATTCATCCAAGACATATGAACCTAGATCTAGCATACATATTTCAAAATTATCATATAAGATCAGATCTAGATGATTACTTCTTCAAGAATGACTTGAATCTTCTTCTCTTGGAGCTTAGAGTCACAAATGATACTTTTCTAATGGCTTACAAACACCACAAGCAAGAGGATGATATTGGAGAGAGAGGAGGAGGCATAATTTCGGCTATGAACTCTTCTAGGGTTTCTAGTGGCCGAAAACTGATGCCATAGGGGTCTATTCATACTTGTGCTGCTAGGGTTTCAGTCAAAACCCTAATGGACAGCTTAGGTCTTAAGCAATCCAAGGAACCTTCTGGAATAAGGCCTTCTTGGACGAATTCAAGATGGACTTCATCTTAATTTCTTCCATGCCTTAGTCCATAAGGATTCTCAGCCCAAAACTCAATTATCTTATAATTGCAGTCCAGTCCCCTATATTAAATTAATCTCTTTTAGACACCAAATACATATATTGTAACACCGTAAATTCTCAAACAAAATTTTCATTTTTAATTTCATAAAACACGTGTCATTTTAAATAAACACCATTTAATAGTCAACAAAGTTTTCAAAACATTATCAAAATCCAGGATCCCCATTCGTGACTCTTTTCTCTAGTGTGTACAATCGAGCCTCCGCCTTCCCGCGATTCTGATAAGAACCTGAAACACATAACACATAACACGGTAAGCACGAAGCTTAGTGAGTTCCCCAAAATACCACTCTAACACATAATAGCCACTCGAGGCTGAAACTCTGTCGACCCTCTGGTCAATGTGTCTAAGTGGGGCCCTCCAACCCCAACTCTCTGTGGGCTCTCTGGCCCTAACTCTAGGGACCCGAAAGTCCCAACTCTGTAACTCTGAATCATGCATATCACATATCATAATAAATCATAACACATAAATAACATGCAAATACACTGGCATATAACTCTATAGTACTCTGTCACATAACTCTATTACCACACTAGGTAAAGTATAGTGAGAAGACTCACCTCGAATGATGAACGGCTCCTACAAATGTCGCCGTTGCGCACCAGCCTCTACCTCTGAGCCATATCTACAATGATCTCAAATTAGGATCTAAGTCCCAACCCTCATTCTCTAGGTCTAAAGGTAGTCCACTAACTAATCCATAAATAACCCCAAAACCCATTGGGCCCACCAAGGCCCAATAATAAATGGACTCTACTGAGGCCCAACTCTCAAGTCCAAGAGACAAGCCCAACTCAAGGGCCCAAGGCACATATACATATTCCTCTGGTCCAAATCTTTATCACAACAAGCCCAAAATCCAGGCCCAACACTTAGGGCCCAATATAAGTCTTAGCCCAAAAAGTCCATAGTGGGGTTACGCGGGGCGTCCTCCCTTGGTACGCTCAGCGTATTCCATCGCACACGAATCCTGATCGGGGACACTAACCTAGTACGCGGGGCGTACTAGATTTACGCTCAGCGTACGCCCAGATTTACTTTTTCAACTCTTTTGGTCTTAATCAGATAAGACCATAGCTATACTCTTAGATCTGGATTCCATAAAGGCTCATACGCAATAAAGCTCGTGACTTTAAGCCTTTGTATGGCTGATCAAGTCCCAAACACAAAAATTCTCACTCTTTACTACCCAAAAATTCCCATATCTCATGCATGGTTTGATTCCAACATCCAAGGACTCATTTTTATGAATCCTTTCCACTAGAAACACTTAAAGGGACATATATTAGGTTGTGGAGCTTAACCACTCATAAAGCTTCAAGCTTTGGGACCAAAAACCCTAAAATGGTCCAAAAACAAAACTAGCACAATAATAAGCATGTTCAAAACTTGATATCTCTGGAGGATGCACCAACAAGAGAAGAACATAGATCCAAAAGCTAGGTGCTCAAGCCATTCTCTTTCAAAGCTCCTTCTTCTTCAAAAGCCAAAAAAACAACAAGTCATCACCCCACTAGATCCATATGAGAAACCCACCAAGATTCAAACTTTATGCTTTCTGGAGCTAGATCAAACATGATTAAGGCTTAGATCCATAAGCTCCAAGCCAAGCAATGTTTCCTCAAGAAACCCCTTCTTCCACAATATGCACTAAAAACTCACTAAATCACCAAAATGCTCAAGAATCACTCAAATGGAGGCTTAGGGTCGATTTCTAGGGTTTAGAGGGATGGAGGCTGAAGGTATTAGGGTTAGGTTATGAGATAAGGACCTTAAATAGGGTCCAAGACCCTAAAATAGCGTTCAGGTCTGTTTGGCGTATGCCCAACGTCCATATGGTACGCCTAGCGTACACTGAAGAACATTCGCGACCCTCCCTGGTCAGTACGCCCAACGTACTCCAAATTACGCCCAGCGTACTCGGCTAAACCACAAAACTTCTGAAGGCCATAACTTCTTCGCTATAAGTCCGTTTCCGACGATCCTTATATCCACGGAAAGCTAACAAGAAGCCCTACACTTCTATTAACTTTATTCCTCCTGAATACCACTCGAACTCAAATCCAAAATTCATGAAAAGCCCGAACCAGCGCCTTAACAATACATTTGGGCTCTAAAGCACAAACCGAACTCTTTTATCACACAACCTACCTCACCTACATCTCAAAAGGGCATAACCTTTCTCTTTCAATGCCTCGAAACCTTCTCATACTCGGATTAAGGCCCACGGGCCTTAAATCACAAAATAATCCAGAACAGGGCGTTACATATATCGTTAATAAAACATGTCCATAAATTAAACTTCAGATAAATAGATATTTAAAGGGATAATCAATTAGATTAAATGGTTGTTTGGTAGTTTTTTTTTGATTTTTTAAATAAAAGTCAAAATTTAAATTTTTCGGCATAAAAATAGTTTGTGTATTAAAATAAAATAATTTAATTAAATTAGAAAAAGAAAATTAAAAAAATGAAGTGCTAAGAGTGTTAACACTTCCTACAAAATGCTAAGGTTAGGTGTTAAATAGTAAAAAATAAGGTGACGCTCAAAAATCTTAGATGACAAGGTATTAAGAGTGTTACCACTCCCCTTAGCCTTAACATCGTTTCTTCTACCATTTTCTTCTGAAGCATATGGAAAAGAGATTGGGTCGTACTATAATAATCATTTGACTCCTTCATAATGCTCTCTTTATATGCTAGACATAAACAATCCCGTAAGGCCGTAACTACCACTATATAAATAATAACTAGTCATACACTAAGTTTTTTATTATTATGATTTTGGTTCACTTGCGATGTATTTTACAAATTTTATACACACATTTTTTATATTTTTTCCTCAACTTTATTTAGAACTTAATTACTATTTTTCTTTCATTAAAAGGAAAAAAAATTTAACATTATTTTTACAAATTTATTTTTCCAAACTTTTTCTATAACCTTGTTTTTTAATGTTCTTTGAAATTAGGTTTGCTTAAACTGTATAATTTTTTATATCTTTTTTTTTAATTATGTTTTTTAGAAAGTTTACATTATTTTGTATGGTTTTTAAAAACATTTTTTTTTAAGAAATAACACCACTTCTCCCAAAAACAAAATTGCATAGAAAAATTTATGTACTGACGGAAAAATTTACCCATG
Source organism: Lactuca sativa (assembly GCF_002870075.4). Classification (NCBI taxonomy): domain Eukaryota; kingdom Viridiplantae; phylum Streptophyta; class Magnoliopsida; order Asterales; family Asteraceae; genus Lactuca; species Lactuca sativa. Next base: position 13,734,536 of record NC_056626.2, read on the forward strand.
GTTAAGATTAACATACACAAGTATAGTATGAGAAACTGTAATGTCCCAAAAACCATATAATTTTTTTTTCATTTTCAAAAGACATTTTCATAAAAGTTATAAGGTATCCAATTCATTGTTTCAAAACATAACTATAAAAATCAGAGTATCAATAACATCTCTCAACATAAATCAAAGGATGATGCGTACAACTATAAGCCAAAACTTAGTGGCAGGGTATTGGTCATGACCTGAAACATTTAAGTCCATAACTGTAAGCCAAAACTTAGTGAGTTGCCCAACATACCCTACACAATAATACACATACAATGCATGCACACATGAGCCTATGACTGGACCGCCTCGTAAGGCCTACAATACATCTGGACCGCTCAGGTATCTTGGTCAACAACACAAAGCAGGACCGGCTCAACCCAACCATAATATGTCGACATATGCACATAAACAATAACCAACAAATACAGGTAATCATAACAGATTTACCAATCTAACAAATCACTACAACATACCAACATCCTACACGCAAGGATTCACACAGTCTACTCTTTATTCGATCTTAGCTATATATATATATATATATATATATATATATATATATATATATATATATATATATACCTAGTAATCATAGGGAGTAACAGGTATGGGTCAGGTCATAACATACAAATTCAATATACAGTTTTCTAGTACAAAAACATACTTTTTCATATAGAAAATTTAGTAGGCCAAACTAGAAACTTATCAATAAAAGGTTTAATTCATTTTATTAAACCAATATACATTAAAGGAACTTTAGTGGTTAATTTTATAATACCTTAGTTTATACATTAGGGTTATTTATAATTAATATCCGATAGGCAGTTGGATGTGTGCTTTCCGCCTTACTTCCTGTTCCTTGTTTGGTTGTGGGCTTAGGCCAGATTCACCCATTTAAGTGTCCGTTCAATATTAAATTATATATAGCCAGTATAAACTAAGTGATTATAGAAGGAACTATTGTGGTTACCATTTTTACTAAAGGAAATATATGATTTTCTTACAGAATGTTTTCAATAAATATAAAGAACTATTACAGTTAACTCCGTAAGTACCAAATGAATACGCCAGGGTTATATACAATGAAGATCTACCAAACAATGGGATGTGTGACTTCCGCCTCATTTCATGTTCCTTGTTTGGTTGTGGGCTTAGGGCAGATTCACACAATCAATTGTCTGTTTACTCTAGATTGTATATAACTTGTATCCATTTAGTACTCATAGAAGGAATTGTAGAGTCATTTTTACTTATCATTCATCAAATCAGAAATATAGGATTTTATGGAGGAACGGGCGAACTTTTCAAAAGAACTCACTTTTCATCACTTAAATACTTATGAACTCACCAGCTTAAACGCTGATCTACTCTTTCAAAATAACTTGTATTATCAGGAAACTAGTAGACAGGTACGCGTACCGGGATTCAGAAGATGGAGTATAATAGCTTCATGTCTTGTTTTGTTATTTACTTTTGGGTGAATCACATACTTTGTAAACACTTTAATATTAATGCAATGGTTGTTAGTTACTTTGATTACTATGATGTATGTGTTGTGATGCTACATATGATGTCCTCTGCCCCCGAACATTTCGTTGTTCCAGTTTGGGGGTGTGATAGATTGGTATCAGAGTATTATTTATAGTGAACTAAGTATATCAACCTATAAAAGATATACAAATATAAATACAATGGGGTCGATTGTCGAAGTGCATAATATCTGATAGGCAGTTGGATTTGTGGTTTCTGCCTTACTTCCTGTTCCTTGTTTGGTTGTGGGCTTAGGGCAGATTAACCCATTTAAGTGTCTGTTCGATATTAAATTATATATAGCTAGTATAAACTAAGTGATTTTAGAAGGAACTATTGTGGTTACCATATTTACTAAAGGAAATATATGATTTTCTTAAAGAATGTTTTCATCAAATATAAAGAACTATTGCAGTTAACTTCGTAAGTACCAAATGAATACGCCAGGGTTATATACAATGAAGATCTAACAAACAATGGGATGTGTGACTTCTGCCTAGTTTCCTGTTCCTTGTTTGGTTGTGGGCTTAGGGCCGATTCACACAATCGATTGTCTATTTACGTTGAATTGTATCTAACTTGTATCCATTTAGTACTCATAGAAGGAATTGTAGAGTCATTTTTACTTATCATTCACTGAATCAGAAAATATAGGATTTTCTGGAGGAACAGGCGAACTTTTTCTAAAGAACTTACTTATCATCACTTAAACACTTATGAACTCACCAGCTTAAACGCTGATCTACTCTTTCAAAATAACTTGTATTCTCAGGAAACTAGTAGACAGGTACGCGCACCGGGATTCAGAAGATGGAGTATAGTAGCTTCATGTCTTGTTTTGTTATTTACTTTTGGAGTCAATCTTTTATAAATCACATACTTTGTAAACACTTTAATATTAATGCAATGGTTGTTTGTTACTTTGATTACTATGATGCATGTGTTGTGATACTACATATGACGTCCTCCGCCCCCGAACGTTTTTGCCATTCCGGTTTTGGGGTGTGACAGATTGGTATCAGAGCATTGTTTATAGTGAACTAAGTATATCAACCTATAAAAGATATACAACTATAAATACAATGGGGCCGAAGTGCTCTGACTAAAAGTATATTTTAAAATATAACAATATTTTATAAAAGTATACATACCTGAATACATATATACATTCTAGATCAAGTATCATAAGAGGAACATAACAGAAGTATTTGAAGGTTGAACACTGCGGTCAAACTTGAACAGTTATGTAATCATATATGGGATCAATATAGTCTGATCAACTATATTCATTTGAGATATGACCAACATGTGTTTGGGAGTGATGTGGTGTTGCAACAGTTTTAAAACTTACCTAACTCTATATAGGAAGGAGTTCTAGATCAGAACATAAAGTTAAAATACTATGGGAGTATTTTATGATACTATAAGACAACAACAAGTTTAAAACATACCAAGTTCATTTCATTAAAATACTATAGGGGTATTTTAGGCACTATGTAAATAACATATGTGAAAATTTAAAAGACCCTTCTGGTAGGTCTATAATTCTGGAGTGTATACTCCCAAGGTTTTATATAATTGAGATTTTATAGACTTAGAATTTGTGATCTATGCTCTACTTCCTATTCCTTGTCTGGTTGTGGTTTTAGAGTAGGATCACTTATTCGAAGGTATATTTAATCTTAAATTATATACAACTTGTATACATTGTGTAATTATAGGAGGACCTGGTAAGGATCACCCCATAATGTTTCACTTAATCTCATAGATTTTTTAGACACTTCCATTCTCGCATGACAAAACCAGATAGATGTAACCACTCCATCATTGCAGTCAGCAGAGGAGTCAAGGAGGAACAAAAAGAGATTCAAGAGGAGTTTTCCAAGGAGGAATCGGCCAAAGAAACTAAAACATCCGATGCGTAACACTCATAAATAATAACCTTAATTGACTTAGTGACCTAGTGAATACACTACTCACACTATGTGTTAGGATTATTCCTATTTCATGCAGCCAGTAACGGATATTCAATTCACAAAGATTCATTCGGGGATAGCCACTTCTGATTCTTAAAGTTTATTTTATATTAGACTCCCTTTATGAATTGTTTCCAGAAGCCTATGAAAGCCAGAATCAGATACACTCAGAACTAGGATAACTTAGTTTATATATCACTCGTACAATACCTACTTCTACCCACTACCAGGGGCACATCTCAAGAATGTTGTCAGAAACATTGAGAATAGTCCAGCAAAGCGTGAAATTATTAAGTATATTTAATATGTTGGAATACAACTAGCGATGACCATCATTACTCACGAGATCATTCTTTGCCATGCAACAAAATTATGTCTTCACAAGGAGGAAACCAACCAACAGGCGAGGCACCAATTCTGCAGATAGACTCCACTACTTTTTAGTCTGCGGTCACACTTGCTGTAACAGCCGTCATGGCACAGTTCAATGCTAATAACGCCAACGGAAGCGGAAGTGGTGTCGGTTATGCTAATCACAATAACAATCAAGGGAACCCGTGAGTGTCTACTAACAAGGACACCCCAGACCACAACCCTAAGAATAAGAAGCGAAAGTTCTGGGTCAAAAATGGGAAAAAGTCGACTCAAGGTCCTACCAAGAAACGACAACCCGTGACTACCCCTTCGGTCACAACATCGGACACTACAACCCCCGTCAACCAATATGCTGGAAATCTTCCAAGGTGCGAAAAATGCACCTACCACCACAACGTAGCTTGCCGAGAGATGCAGTGCACGAATTACCGCAGGAAGGGGCACACTGCCCGTTTCTGCAGGGTGCCGGGACGACCAATCCCCCAAGTAATCCTGGCTTGTTTCAATTGCGGAAAATCTGGACACTTTAAGATGGAATGTCCAACAGAGAGAAATAACGAAGGAGATCGCTTATGTGGAACTCCGACACAACACATCACTTCAAACACCGATGTTGGTATAGTTCAGGTATGCCATGCATGTGGTGAAATGAGACATGTCAAGAGAGACTGCCCAACAGAGAGAAATGGCGGAGGAGAATGAGAAATCTAACGACAAGACACAAGGGAGCAGCGAGTAACCCCTCTTTTGAGATTTTGGTACTTCCTCTAAATAAAAATTTCTGTAAGAGATTTAAGTTTGTATTGATATTAATATAAAAACTTGGGGAAAATTTAAAAGTAATTATAATAGCTCACTTGTCTAAACAAGTCAAAACATTCATAAGAGAACGAAAGATCCGTACAGGTGAGCTATGATGGCTTAGTATGTACATTAGGATTGTGCATAGCTAAGATTTTGCAGGCTTAAAGTGAGTGCTTCTGCCTCATTTCCTGTTCCTTGTTTGGTTGTGGATTTAGGGCAGAGTCACTCAGTCGACCGTCTTATTCATCTTAATTATACATAACTGGTATATGCCAGGCGATCATAGAGGTACCAAGGAGGATCATAATATAAAGTATCGACACTAGTTATCAAAGCACTTTCACTGTTAGTACTTGCTCATCGCGGTACGATTTGTGGCAGTGGTAATATCAAGAAGAAAACTGAAAGCACTAGAAAGTCTACACAGAATACATTGTCTAGCACACTCGGGATACACCATCGTATAACAAACGTTTCTTTCAAATCGGCCTAACAGTTGTTTCTATAAAGATTCTATCATCATCATTTGTCATGGATTGGCGTGGTCCTCACCATACCAAATTTGTGTGTTTCGAAAACCCAACGCCTTAACCGACAAATTAATGAAACCCTCGTCATTTGTAACGACAACCCGACCTAGACCTCAGTAGTGTCTCTTGTCTTCTAAACCCCGAATTACTCATGCGAGGAGTACCTTGCCCTCCGAAACCTTGCCGCCGTATACTCAACATACCTTTCCGAACTACCACTCGTCCAACAGATCAAGTTCAAGCATAGAGGCTAAGGACGAATACAGCCCACCTATCACTATTGAGTGTATACGCGAGAGTGGTATATAATTATGATTATGCAGATTTATTATGTGTGTTTCTGCCCTATCTCCTGTTCCTTGTTTGGTTGTGGACCTGGGGCAGAGTCGCATATCCAACCGTCTTACTAATCTTAATTATATACGACTTGTATACACGAGGTGATGATAGATGGACTAGGTATGAATCTTATCATGAGCGTAAGGGCAAAGTGGCCCAGGTCTACGAGTGGGTATTCTACCTTTCATAGGAGCACAACCCCATGAGCACTGCTAGGAAAGCTAATTTCGGGACGCAATTCCATCTAATGGGGGGATTATATGACAAGCCGTAAATTTCTATCTTGTAAAGTCAATCCAATCAACCAAAAGTCATACTTAATTCTATTGCCTTTTAGCCTTTTTAAGGGTCATTCTAATGAGTTCTAAGCCTAGTACACTTAAGGATTGAGTGTTTTAAAGTATTAGCTTGAGACCAGAAGGCTGGACCTGATCCAGAAAACCCAACACATGAGGTTCACGGCCGTAAACCCTATTCATGGCCGTGAACACTCTTCTAGCCGTGAATCACCCTCCTTATATAAGAGATTGCTTAATTTTATATTCATTTCTCCAAACTCCAACTCCATTATCTCTCAAGTATCATCCAAGAAAAGCACTCATTTCACTCCCAAAACATAAGCATCTCATCCCTTACTTGTTCACGCTTAACAACCCTTTTATTCTAGACTTGATTCATCACTCTTTTTCACCATCTTCAAGATCTTGAAGGACCTACGGCCATAAACCCTTCATAGGATCTTGGGCCATAAATCCTCTTAAGGCCATGAACTCCTAGAGTTTGGCTGTGAACTCCTTGTGATCAATCACATGTGATTCTAACACTCCAGTATGTGTGATTCCTAGTTCCTAAGGTTGTTTCCCTTACATGTTAGTTGTTAAAACACTAATTATATACATAAATGTATCAATATATGTCATTTAGGACTCGTTTGTGCCTCGAGACTTCATTCGTGGAACTTCTCATCCTTACTCGAATCTTCAAGTTGAATCACCCACATAAGGTGAGTTCATACCCCTATAATCAATCTTTTAAATGTTTTAAATGCTTTTAAGGGGGGAATACAAGTTGAACACAATGATATTGTGTAAATATTTACTTGTGATAACCAACACATTAAAGGATTTCTTATGTTTTTGTAAGTGATCAAATCAATTCTAAAACTCTTTTAAAAAGATGTTAGTTTGTTGTTTATAAAACTATGTTTTTAAGTACGAGCATAACTCAGTAGATAATTGAGTCTTTTCTTCAAGTCAGTAACGGTTCAAACAAGCATACTAGTAAACTATAATAGGTATAGCTTAGGGGTTTAGTTCATACTATAACTAGAAACAGGAAAGAACATAATATAGCAAGAACAGGAAAGAACATACTATAGCAAGAATAGGAAGGAACATACTATATTCTAGAACAGAGGAACAAATCATGATTCACAAATTTATACTTTACACTCCCAGTAACCTAGGAAGGGAACATATCATTAACTCATTGTTTGTAACAAAATACGATAAATATAAAAGGTATAAGGATATATTGTGACAACCCCAAATCTATTGCAGTTACAAATCCCATCATCACTAACGGAATACGTCGCTATATGTTATTTTCTGTAATATTTGGAGTCGTCAATAAACAATTATCTAGTTATTTATATGTCTTGATATAATCATAGTAAATATAACTTGTATGTGTTAACCCCGTTTAACAAAATAGAGTTATATTACTTTTCAACCACTTCACCCGGGTAAAAAGTTTTAACCCCGTTAAACTTTAGCATCAGGTAGCTGTGTATCAGGTGCAATACCCGAGACATATATAAACAAATGGGCACTACATTTAAGCTCTTTTACCACACCTTCACTCTCTCTCACTACTTTCTCTCTCTAGACCCGAACCCGACTCCAAAACCGCGAATTCCGGCTTCCAAACGTAAGGACTTATTCCCTATCTTATTCTAAACATACTTCATTGTATTTGGAGGCTAAAAATCATAGAAATTAGAGGACCAAGTGGATTTTACGGCCTAAGAAGCCCCTTAGGCCGTAAACACCTAAAAACTTGCCAAAAGCCCCGTTTTTCCTTCCTTTAAGCTCATATACTAATTAAGGGATTTACCTAGGGGAGTTTGGACATTAAAACATAAAGAATTGAGGCCTAAAAAGGAGTTTACGGCCCAAGCTTATGCTTAGGCCGTAAACACCCAAATTTTATGTCAAACAAGTCCCAAAAACTTATGTAGGGCATGTAAGGAAATTAGCTAAGGTCCTAGGAAGTGTGTTGTACCATTAAACACCCCATTTTGAAGCCAAATGAAGAGTTTACGGCCAAGGCTATGCTTGGGCCGTAAACTCCCCAATATTTATGCCAAAATGTCCCAAAACTCCATATAAGGCCTTCTAGTAATTATCTAAGATGAAGGGAGGTGTGTTGTACCATTTAAACATCCATTTTGAGGGATTAAATGGAGTTTACGGCCCAAGCACAAGCCTTGGCCGTAAACTCCCCAAAATGTCACCAAATGAGGGTTTAAACCCTCCATATTAGTTCAAGACACTTGCTAGTAAATTAGGGAAGTGAAATAAGGCCTTAAACTTGCATTTTGGAGGACCACATGAGTTTACGGCCAAGCCTAAGGGGGCTTATGGCCGTAAACTCCCAAGGAGTGGCCTTTGGGCTGTAAACTCCAAAGGAGTGAACTCATGGACCCTCCTGTAAATCATTCTTTGCCTTGTACCACTCCCGGGAACCCCCTCTAGGCCTTAAAACCCCGAAACGATGCTAGAATGCCCAAATACTATACTGAAAAGCATAAGATGATTAACTTCTTGTAAAATACATATTTCATATGACATTAGGGTCCTAAAAAGGTGCTCAAGTCGTTATTTGGTACCAAACGCTCAACCGACACTTTTACCCGATTTACCCGATTCACCCGATTTACGCGATTTCAGGTGAGTTCATACCCCTTTAATGAACCTTTCAAATGTTTTATATGTTTTAGGGGGGAGATACAAGTTGCTTATATATGTTTATGGAAATTTTTACAGAATGATTTTCCACGTTACGAGAATTAATCACATGCGATTCACTATCCTTAGTTCAAATCACATGTGATTTATCACTATGCCTTATAAACAGATTTATACATTTTCAAAACAATTTTGGACAAGCAAGCAAGATTTTAAATGTTCTTTTGGAAAAATAATTTTATTAAATCAATTTACTTATAAAATGTAACCACACTGATATATTTATATAAGTAAGACTTGGAGGACTTAGGACCGATATCTCGCCTTATTTCCTGTTCTTGTTTGATTGTGGGCTTAGGGTAGTAGTTATCCATCCAACTGTCGTTGATTTCTTAGTTATATAACTTGTATATTAGTATGGGACACGAATATGTCTCCTTTCACTAGATACTAAAGTCACTAACATGACAAGAACCATCCATACTAAGTTAACTATAATAGGTATAGTTAATGTTGCTACTGCTACTACTCGCTAAAGTCACTACTCTCTACACTATAATACTCACTATTACCAGACAATACACTAGTAAGAGAATACACTATGATCAATACTAAAAGATTACTACACTATAACAAAAGAGAAAACACTAAACAAACAATAATACACTAACCCACTACGAGATACTCTATTCGCTACCCACTACGCCCGGAGTTTTCCGACCGGAAGACTGTGACATCCCCAAAATCTCGGCCAGAAAAGACCGATTTTCATTTATGCTTTTAAATATTTTTAGAGTAAATCCTTTTGATTTGAAAGAGTTGCGGAATTTGTTCCCAAAAACAAAACATGATAAAACAATGTTTACCAAAGCATTTCATAAAAGAAATGTATTTTCATTATAATCAAAACTCGGGGTGTCATGTTCCGATACAGATCAATAAGCATAAACGAATACATTACAAGTCATTCAACAAATATAAACATATGCAGACTTGTAAACAAAACAACTTGATGGTTCATCCATCTCATGCCCTTCCGCCACTTCCTGTAATACAATTTAAAACTGAGAGGGTTAGGCTTGGGAGCCTGGTGAGCATATAGGGTTTTCAACCCACAATAAATGTCATATTTAATTTTCACCAACCAAAAATAACCCAATTACCCATTCCCGTTATTCTCACTTTAATGTCCCTAAAACAACTAACATAAGGGACCTAGTCTAAGAATATTTCATCGGGGCGACAACACATGCTTCGGGGGTACCTCAACAATATAAGTCAAATAAGGCAACCATGAGGGGGATGGAGTACAGCGAATGAACACCCAAGTTCATTAACACCTACAGGTGGCGAACCTGCTAATGTTTCCACAAGACTATCTAGAAAAGTATGTGGTCGTCATCTAAACTCCGCTAGATGACTAAATCAAACAACAACGAGGCCTCTCATCTGTTTATTACACACCAACTATCTACCCATGTTCTACCCAACATATTAGTAGATAAAAATATACATTTGTATACATAGTTTAAAAACCTGTATATCATGCTTTAATCAACACATATATCACATAACAGATGAGGCACACACACACATAACACATATCTCATAGAGAAATAATCAGATCTATAAGATAGAAGAGAGTGAATACACATTCACACATAACACAACCAAATATATACACATAGCACATATTTTATATAAAATACTTCATATTATTGTATTAGAAGAAAATAACTACACACTCACTTGATCAGAAGATGATCAGACAGCACTACGGCTTGCAGAAGTAGTAATCCACAGCAGATCTGGAAGATCTTCACAAAAATCGAACTTCTCGCGGGCAGAGCTTCGACTCGGAAACCGCACTTCTCGGGATCTTCAGGATCTCGGGACTTGCCTCGGGGCTCGGGAATATTACCGAGGCTTCGCGATGGAATCGGCATGCAAAACGAGGCAAAGGACTAGAGAGAAGAGAAGAAATGAACAAAAATTTTGGCTGCCTTCGGATCCCCTTTTATAGTGCTGGACCCTCGCACGAACGCAGGGCATACAGGGCTCCGAATCGTCACTGCATGCGTTATCCGAAATATCGACACTCTTCGGAGTACGCGGGGCGTTCTTGCGTACGCGGGGCATACGTCAGATCGGTCCGGTGACTGGGCTTCAGATAAGGCCGGATTAAAAGATTAAAAATAAATAAAATTTATTTAATAAACTTCGGAAATTCATATCTTCTTCATACGAACTTCGTTTTCGACGTTCTTTATATCCACGGAAAGGTGAGACTATGCTCTACGACTTTCGTTTAGACTTCGTCAGCTAATTTTGATTTTATTTTTATTATTTATTTTTAATAGGTCGCGACAGAAAAACTTCGTTATAAATCCATAACTTCTTCGTTTGACGTCCGTTCTCGCCTAACTTTTTATCGCTTCGATACCAACAATGAGATCTTCGATTCTCATTTTAGATTGCTTCGGCTAAAAACCGCTCGATCTCAAATCGAGTATAACAGGCTGCATACTGCTAAGCCGAAACTTCAATAAATCATAACTTCCTCATACGAAGTCAGATTTGGGCGTTCTATATATATTCGGAAACCTCGTTTCAATTACTACAACATTAACCAAAGATATTAAGTTTATTTTACACTTAAATTTTGACGCTTATTTTTATTCTTAATCAATCAAACCACATAATTAAGCAATTAAGCACAAAACACATAATACTCAAATAATACCATCTTATTACTTTGAAATGGGTTACAAAGGTTAACCTAGACTATTACATTGCTAAAAATGGCAAGCCCGGAAACACAGGCGTTACAATTCTCTCCACCTTAGAATGATTCCGTCCCTGGAATTACACATCGACAAACAAATGTGGATAGCGACTCAACATGTCACTCTCCGTCTCCCAGGTGAGATTCGGCCCATTCGTGTGTTTCCATCGGACAAGCACTAACCCAACCATTTTGCGTGGCAACTTCTTAGTCTTTCGGTCAACAATTGCCTCTGGTTCTTCAATCAACCTTTTGTTCTCATCAATTCTCAATTCAGAAATTGGAATTATATCGGGAACTTCTCCCGTGAACTTCCTCAAATAACACACATGAAAAGTGTTGTGAATTCCATTCAGTTCTTCGGGTAATTCGAGCTTGTAAGCTTGGTTCCCAACCCTCTGAAGAACTTTAAACGGTCCAATAAACCTTGGACTCAACTTTCCCCTTTTACCAAATCTTATAAGTCCCTTCCACGGCGAGACTTTAAGCAAAAACGAATCTCCAACCTCAAAAGTCATCGGTCTTCGCTTCTTGTCAGCATAGCTCTTTTGACGATCTTGAGCTGCTAACATTCTTTCCCTAATTATTTTCAACTTTTCAGCAGTTTGATGAACCATCTCCGGTCCCATAAACTGCTTTTTCCCAGCCTCAAGCCAACAAGACGGCGTACGACACTTCTGTCCATACAAAGCTTGATAAGGTGCCATCTTAATGCTCGAGTGAAAACTATTATTATAAGAAAATTCTACCAACGGTAAATGTTCATCCCAATTACCTAGGAATTCCAAGGTACATGCTCTCAGCATATCTTCAAGTGTTTGTATTGTTCTTTCACTCTGACCATCAGTCTGCGAATGGTAAGCTGTACTTAAACATAACTTGGTACCCATTTCCTCTTGTAGACTTTTCCAAAACCTTGAGGTGAAACGACTATCACGATCTGATACAATCGTTAACGGAACACCATGAAGCCTCACAATTTCCTTCACGTAAGAATTTGCAAGCTTTTCCATAGACCATTTCTCCTTGGCTGCTATGAAATGCGCACTCTTAGTGAATCGATCAACGACCACCCAAATCATGTCGTGACCATTCTTTGTTCTGGGCAGTTTAGTGACAAAATCCATAGCAATGTCTTCCCACTTACCCATAGGCACAGGCAATGGTTCTAAACTCCCATAAGGTTTCTGATGTTGTGTCTTTACTCTCGCACAAGTCACACACTCTGCCACATACTTTGCAACATCAAGCTTCATCGTCGGCCACCAGTAGTAGGGTTTCAGGTCCCTATACATTTTAGTGCTACCTAGATGAATTGAGTACATGGTTTTGTGAGCTTCTTCCATCAGAAGACCCCTAATTCCTCCTGACTTAGGTACCCAAATACGATCTTGGAATACCTTCAGTCCATGACCGTTAGTACCAAACACCAACGTTTTACCCAAACGTTCCTCCTTTCGGTCATTTTTCTCAGAAGCTTCCTCTTGAGCTTTCTTTATACTTTCCACAATGGTCAAGACAACTTCAATTCTCAACGCTCTTGGCCTCCTCCTTTCAAGATTGACTTTCCGACTGAGAGCATCAGCAACAACATTAGCTTTACCGGGGTGGTAAAGTATCTCGCAGTCGTACTCTTTAAGTAATTCTAGCTGGCGTCGTTGTCTCATATTCAATTCCTTCTGATTAAAGAGATATTGGAGACTCTTATGATCAGTAAAAAGTTTGCACTTCGTGCCATAGAGGTAATGCCTCCATATTTTCAAAGCGAAAACTACCGCTGCCAACTCCAAATCATGAGTCGGGTAATTCTTTTCATGCTCTTTCAGCTGTCGAGACGCATATGCTATCACCTTTTCTCTTTGGTTCAAAACACAACCCAATCCAACACCAGACGCATCGCTATAAACAGCGAAGTCTTCAACTCCATCGGGTAGAGAAAGTATCGGTACCTCGCATAGCTTCTTCTTTAACTTCTCGAATGCTTCTTTATGCTTATCATTCCAAGCATAAGTAGCTCCTTTGTGGGTCAAAGCTGTTAATGGAGTAGCAATCGAAGAAAAGCCTTGGATAAACCTGCGGTAATATCCGGCTAATCCCAAAAAGCTTCGAATCTCCGTGGGACTTTTCGGTTGTTCCCACTTCGTCACAGCTTCGATCTTCGCTGGATCAACCATTATCCCTTCTTGGTTGACCACGTGACCCAAGAATTGGACTTCACGAATCCAAAAATCACATTTGGAGAACTTTGAATAAAGCTTCTCCTTCTTCAAAACTTCTAACACTTCTCGCAAGTGTCTGCCATGCTCCTCCTGGCTTTTCGAGTAAATCAGAATGTCGTCTATGAACACTATCACAGATTTATCAAGGAACGGGTTACAAACCCTATTCATCAAATCTATGAATGTTGCCGGAGCATTGGTTAGTCCAAACGACATAACCAAGAACTCGTAGTGTCCATATCTAGTTCTGAATGCAGTCTTCTCGATATCTTGCTCTCTTACTTTTAGCTGATGATATCCTGACCTAAGATCGATCTTCGAGAAATAGCTCGAACCTTGCAATTGATCAAACAATTCATCAATCCTCGGCAACGGATATCTATTCTTTATTGTTGCCTTATTCAGCTCTCTGTAATCGATGCACATTCTCATACTTCCATCTTTCTTCTTCACAAATAACACCGAAGCTCCCCAGGGCGATGAACTAGGTCTAATGAAACCTTTGTCCAATAACTCCTGAAGTTGCATCATCAGCTCCTTCATCTCCGTCGGTGCTAATCGATAAGGTGATTTTGCTATTGGCGTGGTTCCTAGTAACAAGTCTATTTTGAACTCCACTTGTCTATCAGGTGGTAATCCAGGAAGATCTTTGGGAAATACTTCCGGATAATCACACACCACTGGAATGCTCTGCATCACCTTCTTTTCTTTCTTAGCATCAATCACAAATGCTATATATGATGTACATCCCTTGGTCAAACACTTTCTGGCTTTCATTAGAGAAATGATTCCAGAATTCACTCGCCGTTTGTCCCCATACACCATAAACGAATCTTTTCCAGGCGGGTTTACTTTAACTATCTTTTTCTTGCATAAAATTTCGGCATCATTGGCGCTAAGCCAATCCATTCCCAAGACGATGTCGAAACCATTAAGTTCGATAGGCAATAACGCCTCGTGAAACTTATTCCCATTAAGGTCGACTAAGATGTCTTTCATACGATGGCTAACAGGTACAAACTTGCCACTAGCTACTTCAACTAATAAAGCATTATCTAGTCTATCAACAGGCAAAGCTAGCTTTCTACCAAACTCATGCGAAATAAAGGAGTAGTTGGCTCCAGAATCAAACAATATATGAGCAGGTAATTCATTTACGAGAAAGGTACCTGAAGCGACATCAGCTTCATTCTTCGCAGCCTCAAGTGTCATCTGGAAGGCCCTCGCCTTCGGCTTTGGTGGAATGTTGGGCTTTGCTGCCTCCTTCTTCTTCGGACAGTCCTTCAAAATGTGCCCCTCTTCATTACACCCAAAACACATCCTTTTGTTGTTCGGACATTCATTGGAAAAATGTCCAACCTTTCCACACTTGTAGCAGGTCACATCCTCGCTACATTTCCCAAAGTGCTTTTTCTTACACTTATCACACCACTTCGCCTCGCCTCCTTTTCCCCCAAACTTTTTCGAATCAGATTTCGAAAATTTTCCTTTCTTACCGGAACCAGATGTTCCTTCAAACTTTCTTTTCTCACCAACATCAACCTTGTCGATGGTTCTCCCCTTGATCATGTTCTCAACAGACTTGGCAGCCCAGATAGCTGCCTCTAGAGTAAGTGCCTGACGCACTGACACCTCGTACTCCCATGGAAGTCCCTTCGCATACCGATCCACCTTTGTTAGCTCATCTGGAACGATACGCAAGGCAAACTCCATCTAATCGGTGAAGTTATTGGTGTACTCATCCACTGACATGCTACCCTTCGTCAATGTCAAAAACTTATTCTCCAACTCCAACAGATTTTGAGCCGAGCAGAACTTGCGCTTGAACTGCACCAAGAACTCTTCCCATGACAATTGCAGTGGCTCATTAGGGCTTAAGGTCTTCCCTAGAGTGTTCCACCAACGCCGGCTCCACCTCGGAATTGACGCACAGCATAGATAGTCTGCAATTTACCTCTGCAGCCACAAGTCATGAAGGCTAGCTCCATTTCGGAGATCCAATCCATAACCCCAATCGGATCCTCCTTTCCATTGAAGGTCGATGGTTTGCAAGTCAAAAAGTCCTTGTACTTGCATCCAATTCCATCATTCCTTTCTTCACGGTTATCTTGCCTAACTATCGGTGGGTTGGCTGGACCAACAGACCCACTGAAGTTTCCACCTTCCGAGTGGCCTTCATTTAATTCAGGCTCTTCCACACGAATCGACAGTTTTTCACGATTCTGTTGAAGCAACCGTCTAGTTTCATCCATCTGACGATCCAACATCGTCTGAATCATCAATTGCACACCAACCATGGTTATTGGCTCAGGTGCTGCTGCTACGACAGGTATTGGCTCAATCACTGGTGGTTGATTCCTGTTTTCGTCAGCATTTCCAACTCCACTTCTTGTTCTCACCATTTTGATCTACACACCGAATAAGGTGAAATTAGATCCTCAATCATGATAGATAATCAAATCATCCTTATCACTCCGAAACGTTTACATGCTAGTTCTAATATCGTAGACGTACGCTTAGAATCCTACACACATAAGGTTTCTAGATCCGGTCGGCAACAGACCATAGATCCGAACAAATAATATCATATATGGCAACATATAACATTTAGCACATAAAGCATTTTAGGCAACTTTCCTAAAATAAACTAGTGCTCGTGTCTAAAACATAACAGACACACATCTCAAAACTTCACTTAGCATTCTAAGTTTAAGTCTAGAAATCCTACAAATTCCTAGTTCGCTTAAACTAATGCTCTGATACCAACTGTGACATCCCCAAAATCTCGGCCAGAAAAGACCGATTTTCATTTATGCTTTTAAATATTTTCAGAGTAAATCCTTTTGATTTGAAAGAGTTGCGGAATTTGTTCCCAAAAACAAAACATGATAAAACAATGTTTACCAAAGCATTTCATAAAAGAAATGTATTTTCATTATAATCAAAACTTGGGGTGTCATGTTCCGATACAGATCAATAAGCATAAACGAATACATTACAAGTCATTCAACAAATATAAACATATGCTGACTTGTAAACAAAACAACTTGATGGTTCATCCATCTCATGCCCTTCCGCCACTTCCTGTAATACAATTTAAAACTGAGAGGGTCAGGCTTGGGAGCCTGGTGAGCATATAGGGTTTTCAGCCCACAATAAATGTCATATTTAATTTTCACCAACCAACAATAACCCAATTACCCATTCCCGTTATTCTCACTTTAATGTCCCTAAAACAACTAACATATGGGACCTAGTCTAAGAATATTTCATCGGGGCGACAACACATGCTTCGGGGGTACCTCAGCAATATAAGTCAAATAAGGCAACCATGAGGGGGATGGAGTACAGCGAATGAACACCCAAGTTCATTAACACCTAAAGGTGGCGAACCTGCTAATGTTTCCACAAGACTATCTAGAAAAGTATGTGCACTACTAGAAAAAAGGCATTTTACGACGCTCATTGCACGTCGTAAAAGGCTCAGGCGACGCGCAAATGCGTGTCAAGGAAGGCCATGTCATAAAGATAGACGACGCGCATTTACGATGCTCTCTTATGATACGCAATGCTCGTCAAGGAAGGCCGTGTCATAAAGATAGACGACGTGCAAAGGCGCGTCATCTAGAGACGACGCGCCCTTATGATACGCAATGGGCGTCAAGGAAGGCCATGTCATAAAGATAGACGACGTGCAAATGCACGTCATCTATAGACGACGCGCTTTTATGATACGCAATGCGCGTCAAGGAAGGCCATGTCATAAACGAAGATGACGCTCAAATGCGCGTCGTCTCGAGACGACGCGCTCTTATGATACGCAATGCGCGTCAAGGAAGGCCATGTCATAAAGGAAGACGACGCTCATTCGCATGCCGTAACCTTACGTCTCTCGTTTTTACTACGCACCTTTACGACGTTTTTACGACGTGCATTTACAACACACATTTACAACGTGAATACACATAATAAATGACAAATATACCAAAACATTGATTTTCATCTAAACGTCAAATATACCAAAACTTTACATATATGTTGAATTACCTAAGTTGTAACTACATGTTACCTTAAGTAACATTACTAAAAGTTAGCAAAAAATTGTACATGTGTCTCAAAAGACTACCTAGCATTACACATGTCAAAAGACCATACCTAGCATTAGTGGTTAACCATAACATTGTTTTGCGGATACATTGTCAAAAGACCATACATATCATCGATAAATGAAGCCTGTAACAAACGTTGACCATTCTTCACGTATCTCATCGATATCAGCAGTTGTGTACTCAGCTTTGCCATCCCCGATCTGTGAAAACATTTGCATATTGTTTTTATTAATAAAAATAGCATATTAAAATATTCTGTAACAGTAAGTTGCTATATTTTAACAGTAAGGATGCCATAAATTATAGTAATGAAAGTAGAATGCTATATCCTTACATTGTCTTTGACCAACACTTCAATTCCTTCTTCCACTATCTCCTTCATGAACCTTAGCATGTAGTAGCCACATTCGGTAGATCCGGGCTGAACTGGACACTACAAAGTTACATATAAAATGATCATTTCAATTGATCCAAAAAATAAAGTTAAAACTACAATTTCAATAAGGAATTAAGTGCTGACCGTAACATTAACCCAATTTAGTTTAACCCTTTTGTTGGATCCACTTTGTGTAGTGTACAAAACCATTGCCCTATAAAAAAAACATTAACAAATATGTGTTTATTGTACTCACATCAAGTGTTTTGATAATTTATATTACTTACGAATCAACAATTTGCTTCAACTGCATATTGAAATTGCCAGAGCTCAAGGAATCAAGATAATAGCAAGTATCCGATTTCATGTCTAGTACACCCAATACCCAATGTCTTCTACAAAAACCCCAAAAAAAAATAAAATGTCAAATAACATAATTGCAGTCACTTTAAAAATAAAATGTCAAATAACAATACCCAGGATTGTAGGGCATAAAGATGATGTCATTGCCCTTTCTTTTAGACAATCGATCTGCTAAACCTCTGCTTGC
The DNA here is from genome assembly GCF_002870075.4 of Lactuca sativa. Lineage (NCBI taxonomy): Eukaryota > Viridiplantae > Streptophyta > Magnoliopsida > Asterales > Asteraceae > Lactuca > Lactuca sativa. The sequence goes on from NC_056626.2 coordinate 13,753,134, forward strand.
ATCGTCAATATTCTTAGATTTCCCTTTACGCGTACTTGGTGAGATTACTGCCGGGTTCACAAAGCAAATTCCATGGTCTCTTTCTGGGGAGCCATACTTCAAATTTGTTAAACAACACCCTGTTATCATACAAACACTAAATTCATTAAACATTTTTTTTAAGACACATTGTTATTTAAATTAAATTTCTTGCACTTACATCATATAAGACACAATAACAGCACCAGTCAGCTCATCCATTGTAAGAACTGCTTCAAAATCATCCCAAGTTAAGTACGTGTAACTATCGTACCCAAAAAGATCATTCTCACTCTGCACTCTTATAGAATCAACCTTTGTAACTTGTCCATCAGCCATCATTGCAGTCATTTTCAAAATACTACTGTTCTCAATCCTTATCCTTGTCTTCATCTGTGCTCTGGTCCACCTTCTTTGAACGGTCACATTTTGTTTCTCCTTTTTAATCTTCTTTTCTATCCCAATCAGTACTTCTTCCACATCATTCCCTTCTTCCACATCATTCCCTCCTTCCATATCACATGGTTGTTTTTCTTTCTTATTACTTCCTATTTCTTCTTTTGGAGGTGTTGCATCTTCCTTCACTGGTGTTACATCTTCATTCACTGGTGTTGTAGCTTTCTTCACTGGTGTTGCATGCTTTTTCACAGATTTCGCCACCACTTTTCCCTACAAATGCAATCAAAAATACAAATAGTATTACCAAAAAAATTAAGAACTCACTCAAATATCAGAAAAATTAAGATAACCAAGGGAAAATATGTTCAAATAGTATTACCAGGTCAGAGCATCGAATAACTAAGTGTCTTGGCCAGCTTAGTATGTGTCTCAGTGCATCTTTGACCTTCACAATGAACTCCTCTTCAAGTGGAAAGGGTACTAAAGCTTCTCCTTGCAAAATTGTTTCAATCATAACTTCAATGTTTTCATCTGCTACATAAACATAAAAAATAATTAAGATTCAATCTTCTAAAAAAATGAAAATATATAAATAATAATAATGCAAATATATTTCAAAATACCCGATGCTTTCATTATGGTTCCTTTAGCAACCACATTTGCAGCAAATTCAACCGCAAGAAGACATGAATTATCCTGCAAAATATAGTATGTTAGTTTGTAGAAAAGGAAAATTATTTAAATATATTTTTCATAATTGTCTTCAAGGACTTACAAGTGATTCATTTTGTGGTTGTTTTTCAAAATCTTCAATGACGCCCCCTATTTCGCAACTTGCAGCTTCAGAAACATTAAGTACACCTCTTTTTAGTTTCTCCAAGTCATCTTCAAGTTTGTTTATTCGTTTATCCACCCTCTCGTTCTCAATCTCCAAGTAATACTTAACATTCTTGGGTAAATAAAAGTATTGTTGTGGCGTTATAAATCTACCCATCCCTCGTACACGCCCACGTTGTTCCTGAGTACCCAACGCCTCTGTAAGCACATCATGTGTTCCACATGTAACCTCTCCAAAGCTTCCCGATTTCTGAAGCTCATCCTGTAAAAAAATAAAATGGGACAAATGTTAGAAAAATAAAATGGGACAAATGTTATGTTTTTTTATATATTTGGGAATTAATGAAACTTACAATTTTATCAACAATCATCTTCACATCTGCATCGTATCCTCCTGTCTTCAACTCTCTTGCTTTTTTCCACAGCACTGTCCTATCAATCTCCTCTTCCGTCTTGCCGGTTTCTTGCATCTAAATTATCAAGAATAAAAAAATCAATTAACATAAATATATACAAATAAAATAATCAATATTCAGTGGGAATCATACAATGTCATTAATGAGTCCAGCATATCCTTTTCTGCTCAAACGATGATTGTATTTATGATGTGCACGAGTATTTTTAGCTTTCATACTTTTCTCCTGCATTAGAAACATTAAAATTATAAATACAAACATTAAAATTGTAACTAAAAATGCATATAAGAAAAGTTTAACAAACCTCCCCTTCTTTGTAACTCTATGGGATACAAAAACTTTCCAATCTTCTTTCTTTATAAACGGATAATCTTTCGGAGGTTTGAATAGATTTGCCTTGGGATCTTTACTTCGGTTCTTAATGAACTTGGCATATAGATAATGCTTGAAGTTTCTCCACTTCTTCCCGATCGATTGGAGAATTTGTTTCCGGCTCTTTGGGTCAACTACAAACTTTTCTTGAAACATAAAAAAAAGGTTGGTTCAAAAACAAATCTGAACAGGGACAAAAACAGGGACAAAAACAGATCTGAACAAAGGTAATAACAGGAAGAAAACAGAGACTTACCAAAACATATTGCCATAATCCTTCCCTTACTTCCTCACCAACTTCCAGCCACGAGTCATATGTTATGGGAACCATTGTTCTTGCAACCAAACCCTCAAAAGTAGACAGTTTTGTGGCTTCCTTTCCAACCGGGACACCTTTTTTATTGTAAGTTATTACAAGCTTCACTTTATTAGCTTTTGTCTTTGTTGTCGGACCTCTTTGTTTGGAGTCCTCGTGATCAAAAGCTGAATCTGATTCCATGTCACAAAAACACAACCTGTTTCAACAAGATTCAAATTAAATTAAGTACGTTGTTATTTGTTGCAGTTGGACATTGATTAATCACATTCAAAATCTGAAATAAAAACATACCAAAAACTTTATTATTCTGCAACAAAAAATATTTAAACTAATATGCCCTCGCCATCCGGACGCGTACACAAAAAATCATCATCAAGGTCTAATAAAGCGGAGTCTTGTGTTAAATCAAAAGTAACATCAAATTCCAACATATCATCAGTTTCACCATTTGATCCATACTTGTACATCCTATGAGGTGTGAATCCAACAACATGCAAATTCTCATCTTGTTGATCTTGAACATAAAAAACCTGTTTGACTTGACTAGCTAATACGAAGGGTTCAGAATTTTGACCAAGCCTATCAAAGTTAACTACCGTGAATCCTAAATCATCCTTTTTTACTCCACGACTATCAACCCAATCACACATGAATACAGGAATACTAAACATGTGATAATTAAGATCCCATATCTCCTTTATACGGCCGAAGTAAGTTACAGCACCATACACAGGATTGGAGTCTTTTGTACTAGCAATCTGCATGGTATGTGCAACTAAAGACACTCCACTGCATTGAGTTGTTCTAGACTCATCTCGAGATGTTGTATGAAAATGATATTCATTTATGGCAAAACCGCTATATTTAGTAACAGCAAAATTAGGCCCTTTGGCCAACCAACGAACATCATCACAAATATCTTCCCCGTTAGCCAAACGTTTTCCAACCTAACAGAAAAATATATAATTAATGTAATTCAAAAAAATAATTAAAAATATTGTAATTCTAACTATCTTATTTTAAAAACAAACCTCTTTCTTAAACCAACTAATAAATGTCCGACTATGTTGGCTCTGCAACCATGTACTCTTGCGAGCATGACGGGGGTTCAGATCCTTCAATTCCAACATATGTTGCCTGAAGTGTATTACAAGTTAAAAGAATGTTTTATATGATAGATAATGGTATAAGAGTATACAGTTTCATGTAATTCTTACTCTATATACGGCTCCACAACAGCAGTGTTTCGTAATACATAAAGATGAGCTTGATCAAGTAACTGAGCATCTACAGCATCAATTATAGCCTTTGATAAAGGCTTGCCACTGCGGATTCTTTCATCAACACACTCATGAGGATTGCCAATTGATTTCTTGTTTTTTAAGTAGTCTGAACAAAATTCTAAGGCCTCCTCTGCCACATAACACTCTGCAATGCAACCCTCGGGTCGATGATGATTTCTTACATACCCTTTAAGTGTTTTCATGTATCTCTCAAATGGATACATCCACCTAAAATGAATCGGGCCACACAACCTCACCTCTCTAACTAAATGCACCATCAAGTGAGTCATGACATCGAAAAATGAAGGAGGAAAGTACTTCTCTAACAAACACAATGTTAATACGATGTCACTTTGCAACTTGCCTAGCTTACTAACATCAACAACTTTACTACACAACTCATTGAAAAAATGACACAGGCTTAGGATTGTTCTCCGCACCTTCACATCTAACACCCCTTTGATTGCAAATGGAAGAAGTTGTTGCATTAGTACATGGCAATCATTAGACTTTAAACCATTCATCTTTGAAACATCATCCGACACGAGATTCTTGAAATTAGAGCAATACCCATAAGGAACTTTTATGTTAGACAGGGTTTCATAAAATAGATGTTTCTCTGCGGAATTCAATGTGTAGTTGGCAGGCGGAAGCCAATGTCGATCCCCTTTTGGTTCAGGTCGTAATTCAGTCTTGATGCCCAACGCTTCAAGATCTTGTCGTGCTTTTAATCCATCCTTCGTCTTGTGAGGCAAATTCAACGCTGTCCCATAAACACTCTCGGTCACATTTTTTTCTATGTGCATGAGATCTAACTGATGGCGAACAGGCAACTTCTTCCAATATTCAAGTTCAAAAAAAATGGACTTTTTATGCCAAAATTTAGATCTCTCGTCGATACTTTCTTTTTTCTTCTTTGTCTTCTCCTTCTTTGGCGTTTCCTTCTTTGACGCTCCCTTCCTTGACTTTATCTTCTTTAACTTTATCTTCTTTGATCCTACCTTTTTTGATACTACCTTCTTTGGCTTTATCTTCTTACCCCATGTAGTCTCAAATCCCGCCAGATAATCATAAATCTCTTCACCTGATGATGGTTGTGGCATAAAATCGTGCTCCTGTTGATTGTTGAAATGTTTTTTTCTTTTGCGAAAAGGATGTTCAAGTGGTAGGAATCTTCTATGCCCAAGGAAGCATACTTTTTTGGACTTTGGCAACCATTGTGAACAAGTATTCTTTGAACATATTGGACAAGCATAATAACCTTTGGTAACACACCCCGAAAGATTACCATACGCGGGAAAATCACTTATAGTCCAAAGTAATATTGCTCTTAAATTGAAGTATTCTTTCTTATGAGAATCATTAGTCTCAACGCCAGTTTCCCACAAGAGCTTTAGATCTTCTATCAATGGTGCCAAGTAGACATCAATATTGTTACCAGGTTGGTTTGGCCCGGATATCAACAGAGTCAACATCATGAATTTTCTTGACATACACAAATAAGGGGGTAGATTATATGTTATTAGGATAACTGGCCAACAACTATGCTTGGAACTTAATGACTTGTGTGGATTGATACCATCAGCAGACAAGGCTAATCTAAGATTTCGTTTTTCCTGTCCGAATTCTTTCCACGTGTTATCAACAAGCTTCCAAGAAGGGGTATCGCGAGGATGAGTAAGCTTCCCACTATTGACCCGACCTTGTGCATGCCAAGTTAAGTCATGAGCAATTTGTGGTATTGAAAACATTCTTCTAAATCTAGGGATGATAGGAAAATACCACAAAACTTTTGAAGGTACGTTTTTGGAATTCTTCTTCCAACGAGAAGTGCCACAAGTTGGACAATGAGAAGCATCTTTATGTTCTTTCCAGAATAGAACACAATCATTTTCACATGCATGAATCTTCTCATATTGTAGACCTACTCCTTTTAGCAACTTCTTGGACTCATATATCGAGCTAGGGATGGTATTGTTTGATGGTAAGATATCTTTTAGGACTGACAACAAAGCATCAAAACTAGCATCAGACCATCCAAATTGACCCTTCAAATGTTGGAATTTCAATAATCCACTAAGTGCATTATACTTTGACCCTACATAAAGTGGCTTATCACACTCTTCACGAAGTGATTTCAACGAATCAGGTTCATCGTCTACGTATTTGAAGGCATCATGAAGCATATCCTTTTTATAAATAGCATCAGGAGGAATGGAATTGTTAGGGCATCTAGAATCACTATTGGGTTGTTTTTCTCCATGGAAAGACCAAATCTTATAATTCTCATCGAAGCCGTGGGCAAACAAATGATAACGGACATTGTGAATTGAGTGGTGACACAAATTGATGCAATTTACACAAGGGCATGGAATAACATCTAACTTTGGATTATTAGTTTGTGCAAACTCTAGAAAAGCATTCACACCTTCATCATATGCATTTGATAATCTACTAGAGGAAATCCATGAGTTATCCATTAAACATTTGTTGCCAACCTACATAATTATTTACCATTTAAAGCAATAATGATTACGCATGTTTAGGGACAAAAACTATGCAAAAACAAAACTGTACAGGGCCAAAACTATACAGGGACAAAAAAATTGTACAGGGGCCAAAACTGTACAGTGACAAAACTGAAGCAGGGAACAAAACTGTATAGGTTATCATTTACTTTTTAGCATCCAGTTACTTTTTCAGCTTGTTTGAATATTTTTATGTGTTTGTTATAAAATTTTATGAACTTTTACAGAAATTCAAAAATTAGAAATACTTTTAAAATTTTGAATATGATCTTTTTTGCAGAAATTTTAAAGTTAGAAATGGGCTAAACAGGTGTCCAGCATAAAACCACCTACAAACCCGTTATTTCATAATTTATGGGTTTGACCTTTTTACCCTTGGGTGGTCAATCTGTTTAAAATTAGGTATTAACTGTCAGTTGACAGTTACATTCTAAAAATGTATAAATATTTATGTTTGATGTTAATTGTGATTAATACTGCATAAGAACTTCCTATAGGTATGGCTGTTCTTTGTTGTTTTTTTCTTTCTTTCTTTCTCTTCTGTCTTTGTTGGTTAATGAGTTGATGTTTCTACAAATGTATAAATATTTATGTTTGTTGGTTAATTTATAGTGGTGTTTCCATTCCTGATTTAATGTGGCAGATTGAGGTTAGTAAAATTTTCATCACAAGTCGATTAATTATCATTTTATTATTATTTAAAGATGATTGAATTGATTTGTATGAATCCTGTGAAAGGGTGAGTAATTATTGTTTTTGTTATAAAATTTTCATCATAGGTAAACTCTCTGTTTCTCAAGGTTGTTTTTAGAATCTGTAATAACTTTAGTTATAGATTAATTATTGTTTTTGTCATAATATGATTGAATTGATTTGTATGAATCCTGTTAAAGGGTGAGTACCTAAGATCTATAGGTATGGCTGTTCTTTGTTGTTTTTTTCTTTCTTTCTTTCTCTTCTATCTTTGTTGGTTAATGAGTTGATGTTTCTACTTGTTTCCATTCCTGATTTAATGTGGCAGATTGAGGTTAGTAAAATTTTCATCACAAGTCGATTAATTATCATTTTATTATTATTTAAAGATGATTGAATTGATTTGTATGAATCCTGTGAAAGGGTGAGTAGTTATTGTTTTTGTTATAAAATTTTCATCACAGGTAAACTCTCTGTTTCTCAAGGTTGTTTTTAGAATCTGTAATAAGTTTAGTTATAGATTAATTATTGTTTTTGTTATAATATGATTTAATTGATTTGTATGAATCCTGTTAAAGGGTGAACATGATGGATCTGTTAGAAAAGAAGAGGTGCAGGTGTTATATGTATTGCTTGTAGAGTAGCAAGAAGCTTTTTGGATGACATTCTTTTTAATCTCATTCTGTTGAGCTATATGTTATATGTATTTATTGTAGAGTATGTACAATATATGTTATGCTTTTGATTGTTTTTAATGTTAAGTTAAAAAGGCTTGGATATTTTAAACGAATATTCACAAAAGTGAATTTTTAATCAAAATAATATAATAGAATCTATATTAGAAAATGAAAAATAAAAAACTTATGTACCCTAAAAAATAGATAGATTAAAAATAAATACCTTTTCTTACCTGAGTATGTGGAATATCAGTGTAATTTATAGCAGAAACTGTTGCTTTATCACCCTTTGAGCCTGCAACAAGTAACAAAAAAATTGTAACTCATTGTAACTACATGCATATTGCAATGCACAATTATGAAAAAAATTAACGAACAACATTTAGTGTACAAACCACAGTCAGATTATGTCAAAGCCTAGAAACATCTCATTCATCAATCCTATTATAAGTATACAAAATGCAAAGCTAGAATAATAATTTTTGCCATGTAAGCTAATTTTTTTGGCAGTGCCCATCATACCTACTTGAATGGGAAACCAGGGACATCAACCTTCTAAATGACTAAAAGTAGGTTCTACTCCTAATTGCATTTGATCATAAGTGAAAATGTTTCTTGTAAGAATAAATTAATAATTGGAGATACTAACCATATAATATGCACAGCACCAAGCCACATACAGCTGTAGTTACCACCCAGATCAATGCACTTTTAATCCTCTTGCCAATAGTCCTACAAGCAAAAATAGTTAGAAGCATAAATACATACACTTTCAATGTTTAATGAGAAGCTTCAAGTTACAAATGATGAATACAATACAATGTTAAATGGGAAGCTTCAAGTTACAGATGGCAGTAGTTTGATACAGGTGTACAGAAAAGAAGTTGAAGATAGGCTTGCCTTATTAGGCATGCTCATGTTTATACAAATTATAATTATTTAAGAACCCATGTTTTAATGTAGTTTTTGAATCTGACCCTTGGCTGTAAATAAACATTGTAAAGTGGTTTAATACTAATATTCATAAAACAAGATAGTAAGATAAGTTAGTGTATATATTTTGGTTTTAGAAAGGTGTGAGAGACCAAAAGAATTGAACATGTGTGTGGCTATGTATTATGTATGTATGTATGTTTGGAAGTAGCCATTAGCCAAAAGAATGGATCTTCTTTGAAAACAAGGGAAAAGTGGAGGGACCGAATTTTAATATTGTGTGCTTTCTGTTTTCATCGACCCACATGCAAGCAAAATACTCCAATTCAGGAGGATTGATTGTACCTGCAATCTCCTTGCCATCTATTTATAACTCGGTCTACCTTGATAAGCCTAGGTGTAAGATTAAACTACTCTTCTTTACTGAGATTGGTACATGGGTGTTTGTCAGTGAAGTTAAATCAACTTCAGATATCTCCACGCAAGGAGTCAATGATCCATCTAAGGGGCTAATAGGAGGCTTAACAAATGAAGCCTTGTACAACTTCGGAGTCCAATTGGAAAAACAGATAGAGTTAGTTCATTCTTCATACAGAGGTTTGTATGCTTTAGGGGAATTAATACCTCCTAAACCTCCGGATCACAATGTTATTTTGGTTCCCTGTTCCACTGTTGAATTGAATTGTCTAGTGGTTGATGTTTATTGGTGTTATATATTAGTACAATCAACTAATAAAGAGTTGTTATTGATATACAAACATGAACAATTATTAATTGGCTTTGTATTAAGGCAAAGAATCGACTTTATTTTTAACAAGATGAGATGAATGTTTTGTTTGTTTGTAGCCAGAAGATTTGTTGCAATAAAATCAGAATTTTCTTTAGCTAGCAGTTTTGTGTTTGTCTTTTTTTGCAAATTATGCACCTATTTGAAAATTGAATATGATAATTATGATGAGTATATCATTATTTACAAGCCTCTACTTCAAGATGGTGGTATTGATAGAGAATGTGATAAAGAATGGACCTTCTTTGAAAACAAGGGAAAAGTGGAGGGACCGAATTGTAATATTGTGTGCTTTCTGTTTTGCTCTTATGCAGAAACATCCCTACGTAGCACTGTTATTGAAACAAAACAAACTGCTGAAGGTAGTCATAAGAAAAGGTAGGCATTAGGCAAAGGGTAATTTGGTCTTTGTGCATTGGGTGTTACATTTTCACTCCTGAAATTTTTTGTATGTGATGAAAATTGACAGGGATTATTTTTTTTGCATAAAATACTTGAGGCCTGAAGTATTTTAACTAAAAAATATATGTAAGAAAGTACAAATACGTGAGTTATTATATGACCTTAACCTTTTAATAGTTTGCCAAGTACATGCCACGTAGGTTGCATGTCAGCGAACACTTATCAGATAATTTTTTTTTCATTGTGTGTGAAGGTTGGATCTTCCAAAAAAAATCAAAGATGTTAACAAACGTAGTAGTTTAATTAAAATATTTCCAACAAAAACACAAGTCGAGAGCAACTATGTGAAACCTTATCTATGTTGGAAAATTAAGTTGGGATCGGAGTGGAATAGGCGTAACAGAAGAACATATATGAAGTAAAACATAAGACAAGTATTACCTGGTCAATTTTTTCCGAGGTTCATGATGTCTTTTCTCTTCCTCCGCTTTTCAGATCTAATCAACAAAGATTTCTCATTTAGAGGGAGAGGGACGGTTATAGAAGTGATGAAGAGGTGAGATAATGAAATTTGAAATCAAAGAGGTTTATTTCTATTTTTGCAAACACACCCACAGATAAAGAGAGATAGAAAGGGTAATCGGGGTATTTTACATCTTTTGATTCGAAAGGGTGTTCGTGGAAGACTGGGAAGCTCAGATGATGACAGCAAATTAGCAAATATTATATCTGAAAGGCATCGGGATAAAACAATTGGGTTGCACTCTCCAATGAATGCACCTTGATGATTGCAATGGTTGCTGGTATTGGTGGAGAGTAGCAGCTCTAACCTGATAGTTGATACCCAGTTCGGAGAAAGATTGTTGGGTGGGTTTTTAATACGTGATTTTTTTTGGAAGATCCAACCTTCACACACAGTGATGAAGAGTGGTGTTCCTAACTTCTGTGTTGTTCTTCTAGCACTAAATGATCTAGGGTATTATTGTCTTTTTCTATTTTATGATACACAAGGTTTAAACTTTAATGATAATAATTAATATGTTAATTGATGTATTTATTTGTATAGGTATAAAGCAAGGGGAATTCGGTTGGATTTTGGTGATCTTGCTTATCTTTCATGTGACAAAAGAAAGTTCTTTGAAACAATTGGAATGGAATTTGGAGTTCCAAGGTTTGGAAAGACTGGAATCACTACTGGTAATGACCTCAATGAAGAAACTTTGGATGCTTTAAACAAACAGGCAAGCTTTTTATAGATTTTTAATTCTTAAGAGTATTGAATCATTTAGTATTTTGTAACTTTGAGTATCGACTTTAGCTTGGGCAGGAAGTTTCTCTTGAGAGAACTTTTCTGATTAGGGCAGGAGGATAATCATTTGGATTTCCTTTCTGATTTGTTCTTATTTCCATTTAGTAATCAAATAGCTTCCTAGATCTATATATCTCATATTTGAGTTTCATTTATCTGTTATTGGATTTTGGTTTCTATCAAAGAGGTTGTGTGATGATCAAAATGCAAAATGAATCAATGGCTGATTTCATAAATACATACACTTTCAATGTTTAATATGCTCTAACTAGTCTTTTGGTTCCAGAATAAGATGCTTTTTGACTAATTAAGTGAAACAACTTAGAACTTTTTTCTATGTTCTTAAGAAGATCAAGTGTCCTTGCAGAATTTCTCAACAGTTAAAAAATAAATCTAGACTCAGACATCTACATTTAGGGTTTAATGAATGCTTCAACCATGATTTCATAATCTCAATCCCTATTACAAATCGTCCATACATACCCCCAATCGAAATGAAAGATACAACATGATTTCATAATTTCATAAGTACAATCAAAAAACATAAAAAATTATGTTCTACCAGACCAGGGTTCGAAGAACCTGAAGAGAAACATCTCACAGAGGAGTTTGATTAAGAATATTTTGAGGGATTTTTCGACTCTTTTCTTAGGCAACTGTCATTATGTATACACGGTTAGTCAATCCTTTCTTCACCTTGAGAACAAGGTGAAAGTTTGGGATAAAAAGTAGAGAAAATGTTCGCAAGATGAAAGAAGGGGATAAAAACATTACATATAACTTGAGAAGCTTAAGATTTTACCTTGTGTTCGACTTGAGAAGCTTCAGTTGGTGAGAAACCCTTGAATGTGTTCAACTTAGCATTAGATTCATGGCTACCAGGCGCTTCTTCCCCTTGTCTCGACTTTCTTCTGCTCTTTCTCTTCTGTTACAACGTTATATGGCTAACCGGGAAGCTCACTTGGGTCGATGATCGGTTCAACAGGAACACCTTAATCGGACCTAGGGCACGTAAATTTTAGCAGTCTCCAATGATGTCAGTTGAACCCACGGTCGTCGGCGAGGCGAAATCAGCCAGAGAAGTAACCTAACGATCGGAGGAGGAGACGTTGTCTGCAAGGGAAGGCGAGTCGAGGTCTCACCATCGATAGAATTGTAGTAGAGAGTGAAGTGACTGATGAATAGTGAGTGTTAGATATTTTGTTAGTAACCTCGATTTTTGTGAACAGATGCGCGCCTTTCACTAAAATTATAATGCGACATTTTGAGACGGCGCACATTTTACATTAAGTGCCCTCCGTGTTTTTAAGTTTTTTACATTAGACACTAACTCTAAGGGCACTCAATAAAACGCGACATATATACTTAAATTTTTTGAAGAGATGACATTTTTTTAATGTCACTCTCTCTTGCGTAACATAGATCAATGAGCGTCGTATTTTGCGCGTCGTAAAAGGCCTTTTTTCTTGTAGTGGTGGTCGTCATCTAAACTCCGCTAGATGACTAAATCAAACAACAACGAGGCCTCTCATCTGTTTATTACACACCAACTTTCTACCCATGTTCTACCCAACATACTAGTAGATAAAAATATACATTTGTATACATAGTTTAAAAACATGTATAACATGCTTTAATCAACACATATATCACATAACAGATGAGGCACACACACACATAACACATATCTCATTGAGAAATAATCAGATCTATAAGATAGAAGAGAGTGAATACACATTCACACATAACACAACCAAATATATACACATAGCATGTATTTTATATAAAATACTTCATATTATTGTATTAGAAGAAAATAACTACACACTCACTTGATCAGAAGATGATCAGACAGCACTACGGCTTGCAGAAGTAGTAATCCACAGCAGATCTGGAAGATCTTCACAAAAATCGAACTTCTCGAGGGCAGAGCTTCGACTCGGAAACCGCACTTCTCGGGATCTTCGGGATCTCGGGACTTGCCTCGGGGCTCGGGAATATTACCGGGGCTTTGGGATGGAATCGGCACGCAAAACGAGGCAAAGGACTAGAGAGAAGAGAAGAAATGAACAAAAATTTTGGCTGCCTACGGATCCCCTTTTATAGTGCTGGACCCTCGCACGAACGCGGGGCGTACAGGGCTCCGAATCGTCACTGCATGCGTCATCCGAAATGTCGACACTCTTCGGAGTACTCGGGGCGTTCTTGCGTACGCGGGGCGTACGTCGGATCGGTCCGGTGACTGGGCTTCGGATAAGGCCGGATTAAAAGATTAAAAATAAATAAAATTTATTTAATAAACTTCGGAAATTCATATCTTCTTCATACGAACTCCGTTTTCGACGTTCTTTATATCCACGGAAAGGTGAGACTACGCTCTACGACTTTCGTTTAGACTTCGTCGGCTAATTATGATTTTATTTTTATTATTTATTTTTAATAGGTCGCGACAGAAAAACTTCGTTATAAATCCATAACTTCTTCGTTTGACGTCCGTTCTCGCCTAACTTTTTATCGCTTCGATACCAACAATGAGATCTTCGATTCTCATTTTAGATTGCTTCGGCTAAAAACCGCTCGATCTCAAATCGAGTATAACAGGCTGCATACTGCTAAGCCGAAACTTCAATAAATCATAACTTCCTCATACGAAGTCAGATTTGGGCGTTCTATATATATTCGGAAACCTCGTTTCAATTACTACAACATTATCCAAAGATATTAAGTTTATTTTACACTTAAATTTTGACGCTTATTTTTATTCTTAATCAATCAAACCACATAATTAAGCAATTAAGCACAAAACACATAATACTCAAATAATACCATCTTATTACTTTGAAATGGGTTACAAAGGTTAACCTAGACTATTACATTGCTAAAAATGGCAAGCCTGGAAACACAGGCGTTACAAAGACGACACTACATGTATAGATCTATACGGGGCTGACGCTATTACATCCCGACTGTTATTTTTAGTCCATGCCGTGCAGGCCCAGGGATGCCACTACTTCACTATACTGTGCATGACTGGGAAGGTCATGGGATCCTCTATTATCCTCACTATTAGTAATATACAAGGAATACACCATAACTACACTAAAATACTACACTAAATGCTAAACTACATCCCGAAGTAAGTAAGTATCTATCACTAAAGGAAGCTTGCACCTCTATCACTGATTATTGGCTTAACCTATTCTATCACATTTACTATTTGGAGATTTGCTAATATACTTTTACAATAAACTGTTTTCAAAAATGAAGAATGCATACTTTTCACAGATTTTCAATTACAATGTATTTTTTGGAAAATATGGGATTGTCTAGGTTTTTCTACTGCTTACGAATATAAATGGCACATTTTTCACACTATTGCTTTTTATACAAAAACTCACACTAAACTCTTATGAACTCACCAGCTTTATGCTGATATTCGTTTTCAAAATAACTTGTCTTTTTAGGTCAAAGATAGACAGGTACAGACGCAACATTTTTGGAGAAGGTGGAGCATACAAGACCCATCTCTTATTTTTGAATTACTTTTGGTGTTTGTTGAACAATATAAAACACACTTGTAATTAAATTCACTATGTAAATGCAATGGTTGTATGTTTCTTGTTTGTTATTATACAATTGTGATGATACTGTACATGACGTCCTCCACCCCGAGATGTATTCCGCCGTTATCGGTTTTGGGGTGTGACAGATTGGTATCAGAGCATTGTTTATAGTGAATCAAGTATATCAACCTATAAAAGATATACGAACTATAAACACTTCGGGACTAAAACACTCTGACCAAGAATATATACTGTTAAGTATCTAAAAGATCTAAGTAAGTATATATATATATATATATATATATATATATATATATATATATATATATATACATATCAATATAAAACACAGAAATCAGTATCACACTAGAACAGAACAAAAGTATTAAGATTGTTGGGCAGCACAATTGAGCTTAGAGACATATAGTCACATTCGGGGTGATGTAGCCTGATCAACTACATTTTCCTGAGAGTGACTAGCATGTGCCTAAGTTTGGCTGTGGTGTTGCAACAAGTCTAAAACTTACCAACACTACCACAATAACGTTACCATAAGAATACTATAGGAGTATTCTGTATCTCTAGATTTTAAGTATGTGACAACAAAAAGGGTCGTTACTAGTAGCACAATAGTTGCTAAGTGGATACACCACGATTACATGTGACTAGGGCGCTATAGACTCAGAATCTGCAGCCTTTGCTTCATTCCCTGTTCTTGTTTGATTGGGGGTCTGAAGTTAGGGTGGTTTATTCAAAGTACTATCTTGCTTCGGTTACATGTAATCGGTATGCACTATGCAAGTATTGGGTCGACTAATAACGATTCATCCTATAAGTATCTTAGAATAGTACGTCTATTAATCTTCTTTCCCCCTTTCTCGCGTAGATAACATGGTTGGCTTCCACCTACCCGGCGATCCGTACTTTCCGAACCAGGGCAATGGAGGATGGCTCGAAGAGGAGTCAGATGATGATCACCCGATCCCTCTGGATGATCATCATGCTGAAGGCTTCTCGGATAGCTCGAGCTCCGAGCCAGAAGTCAACAACCAACCTCCCAAAGCCCCGAACCCTAACCCCCGTCCGGCATTTCAGGGCCCCACTCCTATGTGGGCAATATCCTTGCATCGATGGAGCGAGGAGCAGGGTCATCCCTTGCCTTACAATGGAGACCGAAGCTTCTACAACATAAGCGAAGGAGGATCAGTGGATCGGGTTCTACCCATCATGATGTGAAGGATTGCCAGGAATGTTGAGCAAAGTCAATTTGCTATTGGTCGAGTTGTAGAAGTGGATGCCAACTCAAATCTCAACACTGTTCGCATCCGTCAACTCGAAGAAGCCATGGACAGGACAAGGAGGACCAACGAGGCTCTGCAGCATCAGCTGGCTGCATCCTGAGCTGAAGTTAGGGAACTCCGTGCACTCCAAAGAACTCATGACCGACACCTTCAAGAAGTTATGCGTCAACTAGCGGATCTGAGGATTCGCCCAACAAGCAACCGTCGCCAGTAGAAGACGTTTAGCTACCTCACTCTTTTGTTTAAAGGACTAGCCTTTTTACCTCTATGTTCCGTAGATCTCTTGTCTGTAAACATTCCTAGTTTAAAAGTACTCTAGTTGAACCTCTAAACTGCCAACATTTTTCTATGGTATGATGTAAGACCTACTGCTAGGTCAATTTTCACGAACTTGTGTTGCATCATTAATACCAGTATATTGGAAGTTGATTTCTCTATTGCTATAACTCTCATCCTGATCTTGGATTATGTTGATTTAATCCACAAAACACTCTATTCATATTCGCAATAGGCTCTTACTATTGCTATCATTTCTATGATCTTCCAGTGAAGGATGCCTCCACTAAAGCGTCCCAATAGAGGAATACCCGCAACTCAAACCCCTCCTCCACCACCTCCTCCTCCGCAGTTCGACCCGGTATTATTCCAAACAGCTGTGACTTATAAGGATTTCATGAATGCGAGCGGTGGTAACTCCAGGTTCGGTGAGGTCCATCAACGGGTGCAGGGATGCACTTATAAGGATTTCATGAACTGTAAACCTACCTTCTTCGACGGTACGGGAGGAATTCTGGCATTAACCCAATGGTTCGAAAGAACCGAATCTGTATTCGAAATGTGCTCTTGTCCCGAAGAGAGCAAAATTAAGTTCGCTACTGCTACCCTCACTAACAGGGCCTTATCATGGTGGAACGGCCATGTCAGTGCACTCTCCTTGGTCACAGCAAATGCCATGGGCTGGGACACACTAAAAGATCTCATTAAAGGAGAGTACTTCCCTAGGGGCGAGGTTCAGAAACTTGAGGAAGAACTCTGGAACCTCAAGATGAAAGGGACTGACATAGCGGCTTATACGGCCAGGTTTTGCGACTTGGCGGCTATGTGTCCCAACATGATCCCCTCTGAAAGCAAGAAGATTGAACGATACATCTGGGGTTTGGTGCCCCCGTATCGAGGAAATGTTCTGGCCTCACGCCCTACCACTTTTGACAGCGCCAAGGAATTGGCCCAGAGTCTGATCAACCACGAAATCTCCTCCACTCCAGCAACAACAACCACAACAACCACTGCACCACCCGATTCAGCTGACAGAAAAAGGAAACGGTGGGATAAGAAGAAAGGCAAGAAAGCTCAAACCGCCTCTAAAGACCAACAGATCGTGGCGGTCCGTGCTGCTACCACTCCAGCTGCTCCAGGCCCGCCAAAAGCTTACAGTGGAAACTTGCCCAAGTGTCCCAAGTGCCATTTTCACCACAACGGCCCCTGCCGTGAATTGCAGTGTTCTAACTGCGGTCGAAAGGGCCATACAGTCCGATTTTGCAAGGCCCCTCCCAAACCTATCACGCAGGTTCCTGGTACGGGAGTGACCCCAACTTGTTATGGCTGCGGGGAAGCGGGTCATTTTAAGAGGAACTGTCCGAAGGCTACCAATGCTGGGGGAACTAGAAGGCTACTCGCTATCGGTCACAATGAAGCGGTAGCTGATCCCACGGTGGTCACGGGTACGTTCCTTCTCAACAACTCTTATGTTTGTGTCTTATTCGATAGTGGTGCAGAAAGAAGCTTCATAAATCAAAACATTAAACACTTACTCAAACAAACCCCTCAACCACTAAAAGAAACATTCGTCATAGAAATGGCTAATGGGAAGACAGAAAGCTCTAATGAAATCTATATAGGTTGTACTCTCACGTTAGATGATCACCCCTTTTCAATCGATCTTATACCAGTCTCAATCAAAAATTTCGATGTCATTGTTGGTATGGATTGGTTAAGTCTTCACTACGCCGATATCCTATGCTCCGACAAAGCCATTCGCCTGAACCTTCCGAATCGTAAAACCCTATTGATATACGGAGATAAGCCAAATACGAGCCTTCGTATCATCTCTAGTATCCAGGCTCAGAAATACTTGCGCAAGGAATATCGCGCCTTTCTTGCTCATGTTGTCGACACTAACCAGAAATCGAAAGATCCAAGACATTCCCGTAGTATGCGATTTCCCTGATGTCTTCCCGGAGGATCTTCCAGGATTACCTCCCAAACGACAGGTTGAATTCAGAATCGACCTAGTCCCAGGAGCTACCCCCGTAGCTAAGCCGCCCTACCGTCTAGCGCCCGCCGAAATGCAAGAACTATCCGGTCAACTCAACGAACTGCTAAGCAAGGGCTTTATAAGACCGAGCTTCTCACCTTGGGGAGCCCCGGTCTTGTTCGTGAAGAAAAAGGATGGATCTTTTCGGATGTGCATCGATTATAGAGAACTCAATAAACTCACGGTCAAAAATCGCTATCCTCTCCCTCGTATCGACGATCTATTCGACCAACTCCAAGGAGCAAGTTACTTCTCCAAGATTGATCTTAGATCCGGGTATCATCAGTTACGGGTGCTTGAGGAAGATGTTCCAAAGACAGCCTTCCGAACCCGCTACGGGCATTTTGAGTTCATGGTGATGCCCTTTGGACTGACTAATGCCCCTGCAGTATTTATGGACTTGATGAATAGGGTGTGTCGTCCATATCTAGATCAGTTTGTCATCGTCTTTATTGACGATATACTCGTCTACTCTCGGAGCGAGGAAGAACACAGGGATCATTTACGACAAGTCCTGGAAACACTGCGATCCGAGAAGTTATATGCGAAGTTCTCTAAGTGCGAGTTTTGGATCCGAAGAGTTGAATTCTTAGGACACGTCGTCAGTGAAGAAGGAATCCACGTGGATCCCTCCAAAATTAAAGCTATTGAGAATTGGTCAGCACCGAAGACGCCTACAGAAATTCGTCAATTTCTAGGCCTCGCTGGCTACTACCGCAGATTCATCCAAAATTTCTCTCGGATTGCGAAGCCTCTCACTATGCTAACACAGAAGGGTGTATCATTCGACTGGGAAGAAAAACAGGAGAAGGCATTTCAGACCCTGAAGCGAGCCCTATGCATCGCACCAGTATTATCCCTTCCCGAAGGGACATAAGATTTCATTGTATACTGTGATGCATCCAATCAGGGGCTCGGTTGTGTCTTGATGTAACGAGGCAAGGTTATCGCCTATGCCTCAAGTCAACTAAAGACCCATGAAGTGAACTACACTACTCACGACCTCGAGTTAGGAGCGGTTGTCTTCGCACTAAAAATCTGGAGACACTACTTGTATGGGACGAAGAGCGTGGTGTACACTGATCATAAAAGCCTCCAACATATACTGAACCAAAAATAACTCAACATGAGATAGCGTCGATGGGTTGAGCTACTTAACGATTACGATTGTGAAATTAGATATCATCCGGGGAAAGCCAACGTAGTAGCTGACGCCCTGAGTAGAAAGGAATACTCCGGTCGAAGGACCAAGTCGTTGACAATGACTATCCATTCGCATCTATCCACACAGATCAAAGAGGCTCAGCTAGAAGCCTTAAAGCCCGAGAACATGACAGGAGAATCCCTGCCGGAATGGATAAAAATCTGGAGGTTAAGGGTGACGGAGCCTACTACTTCATGGACCGAATCTGGACTCCATGCCATGGAGGTTTCAGAGACTTGGTTATGAGGGAAGCACACAACACTCGTTACTCCGTCCACCCGGGTTCAGATAAGATGTATCTGGATCTCAAAAAGTTGTACTGGTGGCCGAACATGAAACCAGAGATCGCTACCTTTGTGAGTAAGTGCCTTACTTGCGCGAAGGTCAAGGTCGAATATCAAAAGCCGTCAGGACTCCTCCAACAACCCGAGATACCAGAATGGAAGTGGGAGCGAATCACAATGGACTTTATCACCAAGCTGCCCAAGACAGCAGGTGGATTAGATACCATTTGGGTCATCGTTGACAGGTTGACCAAGTCCGCACACTTCCTACCCATCAAAGAAACGGACAAGATGGAGAAACTCACGAGAACATACATAAAAGAAATAGTACGACTACATGGCGTCCCTATATCTATTATCTCAGACAGAGATAGTAGATTCACCTCTAGGTTTTGGCAATCATTGCAAAAGGCACTAGGGACGAGGCTGGACATGAGTACAGCCTACCATCCGCAGACCGACGGACAAAGTGAGAGGACGATCCAAACCTTAGAAGACATGCTGCGAGCTTGTGTGATCGACTTCGGGAAATCGTGGGATACACACTTGCCCCTTGTAGAGTTTTCCTACAACAATAGTTATCATACGAGCATCAAGGCAGCTCCATTCGAAGCCCTCTACGGCCGAAAGTGCAGATCCCCTCTGTGCTGGGCTGAGGTGGGTGACACTCATTTAGCTAAAGTACGAGTTCCTGACAGCGCCCTCACTGGTCCGGAGATCATTCGAGAGACAACCGGGAAGATTGTACAGATACGTGAACGACTAAAAGCCGCTAGGGATCGACAGAAAAGCTACGCCGACAAACGAAGAAAACCCTTGGAATTCCAGGTGGGAGACCGAGTCTTGTTAAAAGTCTCGCCCTGGAAGGGCATGGTACGCTTTGGAAAGCGTGGAAAGCTGAACCCAAGGTACATAGGGCCTTTCGAGATTCTTGCAAGAATCGGCCCCGTAGCTTATAAACTCAACTTACCCCACGAGCTAAGTAACATACATCCTACCTTCCACGTCTCAAACTTGAAGAAATGTCTGTCTGACGAGACTCTCGTGATCCCCCTCGACGAGATCGAGGTCAATGAGAGCCTCAACTTCGTGGAAGAGCCTGCGGAGATTATGGATCGGGAAGTAAAACAGACGAAACAAAGCCGCATCCCAATTGTGAAGGTTCGGTGGAAAGCCAAGCGAGGACCGGAATTCACTTGGGAGCGCGAGGACCAAATGAGACTCAAATATCCCCATCTCTTCGCTTAGTAGTATTGTAATTCTTATCTGTATGAATTCTAAATTTTGGGACGAAATTCCCCTAACGGAGGGATGATGTGACAACCCCAAATCTATTGCAGTTACAAATCCCATCATCACTAACGGAATACGTCGCTATATGTTATTTTCTGTAATATTTGGAGTCGTCAATAAACAATTATCTAGTTATTTATATGTCTTGATATAATCATAGTAAATATAACTTGTATGTGTTAACCCCGTTTAACCAAATAGAGTTATATTACTTTTCAACCACTTCACCCGGGTAAAAAGTTTTAACCCTGTTAAACTTTAGCATCGGGTAGCCGTGTATCGGGTGCAATACCCGAGACATATATAAACAAATGGGCACTACATTTAAGCTCTTTTACCACACCTTCACTCTCTCTCACTACTTTCTCTCTCTAGACCCGAACCCGACTCCAAAACCGCGAATTCCGGCTTCCAAACGTAAGGACTTATTCCCTATCTTATTCTAAACATACTTCATTGTATTTGGAGGCTAAAAATCATAGAAATTAGAGGACCAAGTGGAGTTTACGGCCTAAGAAGCCCCTTAGGCCGTAAACACCTAAAAACTTGCCAAAAGCCCCGTTTTTCCTTCCTTTAAGCTCATATACTAATTAAGGGATTTACCTAGGGGAGTTTGGACATTAAAACATAAAGAATTGAGGCCTAAAAAGGAGTTTACGGCCCAAGCTTATGCTTAGGCCATAAACACCCAAATTTTATGTCAAACAAGTCCCAAAAACTTCTCTAGGGCATGTAAGGAAATTAGCTAAGGCCCTAGGAAGTGTGTTGTACCATTAAAGACCCCATTTTGAAGCCAAATAAAGAGTTTACGGCCAAGGCTATGCTTGGGCCGTAAACTCCCCAATATTTATGCCAAAATGTCCCAAAACTCCATATAAGGCCTTCTAGTAATTATCTAAGATGAAGGGAGGTGTGTTGTACCATTTAAACATCCATTTTGAGGGATTAAATGGATTTTACGGCCCAAGCACAAGCCTTGGCCGTAAACTCCCCAAAATGTCACCAAATGAGGGTTTAAACCCTCCATATTAGTTCAAGACACTTGCTAGTAAATTAGGGAAGTGAAATAAGGCCTTAAACTTGCATTTTGGAGGACCACATGAGTTTACGGCCAAGCCTAAGGGGGCTTACGGCCGTAAACTCCCAAGGAGTGGACTTTGGGCCGTAAACTCCAAGGGAGTGAACTCATGGACCCTCTCGTAAATCATTCTTGGCCTTGTACCACTCCCGGGAACCCCCTCTAGGCCCTAAAACCCCGAAACGATGCTAGAATGCCCAAATACTATAATGAAAAGCATAAGATGATCAACTTCTTGTAAAATACATATTTCATATGACATTAGGGTCCTAAAAAGGTGCTCAAGTCGTTATTTGGTACCAAACGCTCAACCGACACTTTTACCCGATTTACCCGATTCACCCGATTTACGCGATTTCAGGTGAGTTCATACCCCTTTAATGAACCTTTCAAATGTTTTATATGTTTTAGGGGGGAGATACAAGTTGCTTATATATGTTTATGGAAATTTTTACAGAACGATTTTCCACGTTATGAGAATTAATCACATGTGATTCACTATCCTTAGTTCAAATCACATGTGATTTATCACTATACCTTATAAACAGATTTATACGTTTTCAAAACAATTTTGGACAAGCAAGCAAGATTTTAAATGTTCTTTTGGAAAAATACTTTTATTAAATCAATTTACTTATAAATGCAAGTTTTATGGATTGTTGGTTGCACACTTGTAATGAAGTCCAAATCTGGTCCAATACAAAACAGTGGAAGTCGTCATTTTACAAATTTTCCTAATCGATTGGCATCATAGAATTTGCTGGAATGAGCTTAGTTGCTGAAATTTACATTCAAATGTTTACTTAGTGTTGCAAAAAGTTATAATGTGCAAAGATTAATTTTTTTATGTAGTTAAAACTTAAAAGTCACTTTTTTCCTATGTAAATGTGGACCTCACTTTATTGGTAAATATTAAATACTAATTTCCTAAAGCTGTATGATTGTTGGCTTTAATAAATATTGCATTCAAAGTGAGGTGGTTTGCAATGTTATTTTTTTTTTGTTAACAGATGAATATGACATCAATAAATTACTTGGTGCTATGCGTGCAGATTTTTTCTTTCAAGGGGACATTGTTCTACCCATTATAAAAAGCACAATACCCAATTTTGATGAAATTTCTTTTCGTCTCACTCTTGTTTGTACAAACGATAGAATATTTCCAACAAATTATTTTTTATTTTCCAACGCCCTTTACTGTCAAAACATATTTGATGTTGCTACATTTTTCATTTGTCTATTCACTGTCAAATCATATTTTATGTCGCTACATTTGATATCTGTGAGCATACATACAAAAGAACAGTCATTCATTATTATCCTATTAATATGCATTTTTTTATTCAGTATGTCATAGCTTATTTTATTTTCTCATTTTTATTAGTTTATTTTAGATTTTTAGCTCTTTTTATTAGTATTGCATTGTATATTCTTTCTTTTCTTTATCATGGATCGTATTGGGGACTTTTTATTTTGCATGAGGAATCTTGCAGGGTTTTGGAGCTTATCGCGATTGTGGATTAGAGTGAAGACGGACTTGTGGGCTCTCGAGGCGCTATTGGGCTTGGCGGATCCATAAAAGGAGATTTGGGCTTAAAAAGATAGAGGCTTGGATGAAGTGGGCTTGTGAGGATGTTTGGATAATTAATTTTGGGTTTGGAGCATCCACATTCGAAGATAAAAGATGATTGGCTGATTTGAATTACATGGATATGGAGGGGACAAAAGGAATCTTTGGTAGTGGAAGGGTGGAGTGGAGGAATGAAGGACCAATAGCATTACAACAACATTTGCGCGGGTGGAATTTTCGTTGCGCGGGTACCCGCGCAACTGCCCAGTTTGGGCATTTTGGTCATTTGGCACATCATAACTTTGGGGGGATCAGATCCATCAGCTAGATTCTCGATTTTTCACCATTAGAGACCTAGAGGAGGCGATTTTGAAGCTCAAGACTTATTTCTTTTCATCTTTACAAGATATTGGTAGTTTCTTTATGCAATTAGACTTTTGTGATTGTTTTTCTATTGCCATGAGTGGCTAAACTCTTTATATTGGTTAACTTTGGTTAAAACCTTTGAATGTTTGTGGGTTTTTGAAGGATTCATGCTAGATTATCAATTATCTTATGTTTATGGCTCTAGATCATATTTCTTATGCTTGTTTAATGCTTTGATCATGAGCTTGGCACTTGAATGAGCTATTGTTAGTTTATTTATTTGGTTTTGCATTAAATCATTGAATTAACTTAGAACAAGGGCTTTATGATGGTAAAAATCATCTCTAGTTTATGAATCATAGCTCCTTTATGGATGTGTTCGCAATCTTGACCTCTAAAGGACAATCCAACATGCCTGAAGACTCAGCAAACCTCTTGCTGAGTGCAAGAGATTCGAATAATCAGGTAGCCCCCAAATCAAATAATACCAGTATCGGGATACAATTCACATGGAACAATCCTAAAACAGAATACATGGAACAATAAATATCAAAAATGACATAAAATAAAATTTAGGGAGAAGAAAACATACCCGTCACCACATCCGGTGCGGCACGCGCCTCCTCGGCGATCAACTGGAATTCTCGACTCCTCACCACAAGAGCATCTGCCTTGCCCTGATGACCATCGGTGATCCGCAGGGTCGCTGGAACTGGTGCCGTCACTGGCGCTCCTGACACAAGTCTCGGGCAGTTGGCCTTTTTATGGCCTCGCTGATTGTAGTGTAAACACAACAAATCTGATGTCTGAACAGTTGGGGTAGGGGGTACAATCCCTCATGTGTCTTGCCGCATTTCCCACAGCAGCTCCGACCCTGCTATCCCTTCGACCTAGAGTCGAATCCCTTGGGTTTCTTCTCCGAAACCCCATTTGTCTACCCCGCCTCCGCCTTCCTCTTCCTCACATGCTCGATGTCAATCTCCCTCTCCCGTGCCCTGGCTATCATATCATCCAAAGTCGGGCATGCCGAGTAGCCGACATATTTTCGAATGTGTAATGCCCGATTCCCTGGTACGCATTTAATAAAGTATTTAATTATTTTGAAAGACGGACTTGATGAGTTGGTAGCCTTGACTCGTCGAGTAGAAGGCTGTTTGGGCACGTGATTTAAATGACCTACTCGACGAGTCGCAACCCTGACTCGACGAGTAGGACATGCTGGATGAAACCCTAATCTTTATGGTTTGCACCCTATCTAAGCATCATATATGGCCTCCATTCCCGCCTCCATCACCTCCAAACCCTATTATCGAAACCCTAATTCGCCATAAGTGATATTGAGCTATTCTTGCCATTTTTGAGTGTTATTTGCGCCTTGTGAAGCTTGTGGAAAAAGTAGAAGATAGAAGACTCAAGAAGGAAGGAGTAGATCCAGGAACTATACTTCTTTTGCTACATTTTCTGGTAATCAAGCTTCCAACTTGATCATTCTTCTCTTAGATCTATTTATCTTCATATTATGATAGCTTTGGGTCAAGAACTTTGGTCCTTGGGGTTGGGACATCCCAAGTGACTTATATCTCAGATCTAGGATCTAGAAAGGGTTCCATGCCATAAAGGTGCAACCTTTTTGACCATGGAAGCCCCATGCAAGCATATGAGCAAGTTTATGGTCCTTTTAGCCCTAAAAGACTATGCATGGAAGGAAAGTTCAGAACTTTAGGTGTCCAACATATGTTAAAACCCTAGATCTAGGTTTGTATGCGTGGGTTTGAGATTCTATGGCCTTTTGGACAAGATTCATGTCTTAAAGTAATTAGGGTTTTGTCTAAACCCATGTAGAAGAGCTATGAACGGGTAAAGTTGGAAACTTTACCCTTAGGAAGGCCTTTCCAGTGGATAGATGAGCTAAGGACCTTGGATCTAGAAGATAAGGGCTTAATCTGTTAAGATGGCCAAATAGACAGAATGACTCGTCAAGTCCACAAGGGAACTCGACGAGTCGTATCGTGTGGTCCCGATTTTAGATAGTAGAACTCGAAGAGTCTGTATAGGGACTCGACGAGTGAATGAGCCAAGTCGTGACTGAACAACTCGATAGGACTCGACGAGTCGATAGGGCAACTCGGTGAGTTGAGTCGAGATTTCAGGACTTCTGAGTTATAGAACTCGACGAGTCGAAAGGTTGACCCGTCGAGTTGGTCAACCCAGAATGTTGACTTTGACCAGGGGTAAAATGGTCATTTTAGCCTATGAAGAGTTATCAGTTTTTGATTAAGTGTTATTATGGAATTTATAGCCAAAGAGTCGCTGGAGCAGAAGACAGGGATTCCTCACTCGAGTTCAACATTCAGTTTGAGAGGTGAGTCTTCTCCTATAGGAATGGGTCTAAGGCACCAAGGCCGGCCCGTTTATGTGTGCTTATATGTGCCGGGGTTAGCCCGATGTAGGTTTTATGTTTTGGACTTCGCTCTGATGCCGGGCGGGGCCCGATGGAGTTAGCATGCTTGATGTCTTCGTGATTCTTGCATGTGTGTGATTATGTGTTCCGGACTTGTTCCGATGCCGGTGCAAGCCTGAGAAATGTTAGCTTTATTGTTATGTTTATGTTTATGTATATGATTATGTTATGCGCATGATATGTATACCGGACTTTGGTCTGATTCAGGGCCCGATGCAGGGGCTAGGCTGAAGTATGCTGGACCTCGGTCCGATGCTGGGCGGGGCCCGATGCCAGACTTGTCCAATGTCGGGCGGGTCCCGATGCAGTGGGCTAGGCCCAATATGTGATTATGTGTATAGTATGTGGTAGCTTGGGGAGACTCACTAAGCTTTGTGCTTACATTTTTCAGTATTGGTTTCAGGTACTTCCACTAGCAAAGGGAAAGGCGCAGGATGATCGCATGGCACACACCATAGATTCAGCATGGGATTGTTTTAAACTCTGATGATTACTTATATGATTTTGATACAGTATTGGCATGATGTTTTGAGATACATGATCCTTGGTTTTTATTATGATGATGGGTGATTATTGGTTTTATTAATGATTTATAAACGAAATTTTTAGCTTGCATTTTTGGGATGTTTTAGAATATCAGATCTCAGCATATCATGGTACCGAGTTTTCTTCATCTCCTCATTACCCAAGTAATGAGGCACCAACAAAGCCCCCTCCCTGAATTTGGCAGTAATCTCCGCCACCGTCTCAATAGTCTGTCTCATATCTAAGAACTCCCTGGTCGGCTACTGTATCTCCATGGATGGTGCAAACTCAGCTTGGGAGCTGGCCACCAAATCTGACAAAGTCATGGCCTCAATAGTTGGGGCTCCCAAAGTGTCACCGATTGCCTCTCACCAGTCTCTAGCTCACTCCCTCACACAACCCGCAACAAACCTGACCTTCGACCCCTCATGGCAGAAGATCGTCAACTGTGCAGACTTAATGTCTTTAATCTATCTTCTAGCCACAATGGGGTCCTTCACCCCGCAAAAGTCTGGTGCTCCACCTCCCCTGAATTCCTTGAATGAGAGTGTGCGAGCCCCAGACTGGCCAGGTGCCATGTCACTCTTGAATGCCCTGAGGCGATCCTCTGTCAACTCAATCATACCCTCCTTTATCGACCCGAAAATTACCGGGGTGGCCTCAAGGACGCCTTTCGTAATCTCGTATGCAATGAACTCGCGCAATCCATCATCTATAGGCTCAGAACCTGTACCCAAACCGGACGTAGATCCTGAACCCCCTATTCTGTGACGTGTCACCACCATTCTGAAACAAACCACACAATTGTTAGGGTCATACATAATATCGAGAGACCTTACGCATACCACAAGTTCCCTAGTTTTATCTCAGTCCTCCTTGACTCAAGTACGAATCCTCTGCTTTTAGTAGTACGGGCCCATACTACCTTCCACATCTATCCGTATTTTCCTCAAGGATTTCTTTGACTTCACCAAGTCCCTTTCACTACTACTACTTTTCGCACTAATCTCATCCAAGGCTTGCCCTAGGGTAATCTCCGACCCACTCTCTTCCATCAGCTGCGTAAGAATTCCCTTCTACCTCTCCCTAACTAGCTCGTGAATACCTTTACATATTACTAAGACCAGATAATTCTTCGAATAAGAGGTCCCTCCCTATAACGATTGGACTCAGACAAGAGCTGTGCAATAGGGCTAAACTTAGCGTATTCGTTTACTAGTTAGTTAAAGGTAACTAGAACTCCTAGTAACACGAAGCAAGCAACATTCGAGCATTGAGTAACCAAAACCAGGCATATCCTAACCAGGACATCATATTACTAACTAATCAGTACTAGCATGTAGTTCAATAAGCACATACAATAGGCATATAAGACATCCTTCCTAGATCCTTATCCCTAATCTAGCATGCTTTTCACATATCACAATTCATATCATAACATAACATGTGCGGGTATCTTGGGGGAAACTTACTTGAGAACGGCTGATTGCACGCATCACACCCCTTGTTCTTTGTCAAAAAACCTTAATTTTAATTTTAGAAAAAAAATTCTTGTAAAAACCTTTCAAATCCTAGATTTGAGTCCAGACATACTAGAGAGTGTGTCAGAATCTCTCAAACCAGGGCTCTGATACCAACTTGTAACATCCTAAAATTTAAGACCAAAATTTTTATTCTTAATTACGTAATTATGAAAACCATTATTAGGAAAACATCCATAGTGCCATCTCATATCATAAATAAATTAGTATGTAAAACATCCAACCATGTCATAAAAGATAATATTAGAATATAATTCCCAAAGATCTAGTCATGCGGAAAATCATAGTGTGATGCGCTGCGATCATGCCGACTCCTTTCCTCTCGAAGAAGAAGTACCTGAAACCAAAACTGAAAACTATAAGCACGAAGCTTAGTGACTTCCCTCATCATACCACACAACCACATACTATCCGACATATCTGGGTGCTGGCCTCCCTTTCGGTCTTACCGACCGAATATTGGGTTTATTTCACCCCTACCACTACCATACAATATTATAGTATACTTGCACATAAATCATAACATATAGTGGAATACCAGACAATTATCACACAGACAATTATCTAACTATAAACAACTACTAGTGGGCCGGCCTTGGTGCCTTGGACCCACTGCTACCTGGAAGGTAACTCACCTCGACTGAATCTCACGGTAAGAAATCTCTAACGGCTGCTCCGACGCCTCCATGCACTATCATTACCAAAATAACACTTAGTTAAAACCCCATAATCCTTCTTAGGGTAAAATAACCATTTTACTCCTGATTGAAACTAGTCCATGACCTAGGCCAAATTATTAGATGGTTTTCCCTAAGCCCACCAGTGGCCTAATTTTCTAATTTGGGCCTAACTTCCCAAATGGGCTTTCCCTTAAGCCCAAACATATTTTAGCCCAAAAATCTGGTTCTTGATGACCCAATAAGGCCCAAGACTAAGGAGTCCAAGAAACGAACCAAACTGAGGTCCACATGTGCAAAGCCCACTCTGACTGATTACGCAAGGCATACTCAGCTATACGCAACGCGTATTGGGTTCGTGACCTGTACGTTGCACGTACGGACCTGTACGCCCAACATACTCTTTTTTTAAGTCCCTTTTGGCCATTAAGCACTTAATGTTTCCAACAACCGGTCTAAGCCACAAATCTGAGCTCTACTAGATGTCTTGACCCATAAAGTCATTGACTTGGTGACTTTGCATGCCCAAATAAGCCCAAACTCCAAAAATGGCATTCTACTTCCATGAAAGTGACCTTAACTCATGCATGGCTAGATTTCAACCCCAAAAATGACAAATTTATGATTCTAGGTCCTAAATAACAGTGATAGTGGCAACTCTAAGCTCCAAAAACGTCATGGACTCAATGGACTTCATCAAAGGGACTAAAAGAGTCCATAAACCCAACCTATAAGAGATCTAAGAGAATATCCATCAAGTTCTAGATTTTATACCTCAAATGAGAGCCAAAAGCTGGTGTGGTTCTGGATCCAAAAGCTCTATCTTTTCCAACAAGTCCTCAAGTATGAACTCCTTCTTCAAAAGCACCACAATATGCTTCTAATGGACTTTAAAGCTCTAAGAACACACAAGGAATGATTACGGTTTGTAGAGGATGGTTTGAGGGACAAGGAGGCTGATAAGAATAGGGTTTCATTCCATAATGTTTCTTAAATAGTGGCCAAATACTCAGAATCAGGGTTTTCACAAACCGCACGTACGCCCAATGTACATATGCGTACGCCCAACGTACGTGT